>NW_024713445.1:2500-7500 GCF_018991925.1 Homarus americanus | reverse complement strand
CGATTCGAAAAACACGTGTACCGTCTAGCTGATACGGCAGAGCCCTGGTCGCGGAGGCTTTGTGTTTGCATCGGCCCTTCTTAAGCAGCTTTTAATTTAAGCGTACGTTGAAATTGTGTTTACCGGTATATTCTTATTTTCTTGCTTCTTATTTTCCAGAAATATGACAAGTTTGTATATAATACAATGTTACGGTACTTTTAATTTACAAGTATTCATTTTTAAAAATACAGAAGACACTAAACAAATACCAGTACTACGGTTATTTGCGTGACTCTCCCGCCAAAAAAGACCAAACAGCTGGTACTCTCTCCCTCAGCCCTACCAAAAATAGCCCAACGACATCTTTTTTGTTTATTCTCTTCCAATTTCTCACTTTAACTGGTATTTTTTACTTCATATTGCCTACATCAGATAAACTACAGTAATTGAGGTTAGAGACACTGTTATAAATTTGATTACCGGGTCCTGGCAGGTGCCGTTAGAACCACCTGACCCTAACAACAGTGTTGCAAGTCAGACAGCATTTTTTTAATCATCCATGTGCACGAGAAAGGATGGATGGATGAAGGCGGCATACAAATATGGCTTAAAAAAGTCTGGAACTTTAGACCAGGGGGACTGAGCAAAGAAAAAAGTCTTTTTGTGTGGGATATGTTTCGGTCACATCTTGTTGACAGTGTTACTGCTGGGATTAGGAAGGAAAACTCTGATACAGCTGTGATTCCTGGTGGATTAACAAGTCTTGTCCAACCACTGGATGTTTCCATAAACAAACCATTTAAAGATGCGGTAAGAGTGAAGTGGAACAACTGGATGATAGAAGGCGATAAGACATACACAAAGGGCGGCAACATCCAAGCTCCATCACTTGCAACATTATGTGAATGGATTGTAGAGGCCTGGGATGCAATCAGACCAGAAATTGTGGTGAAATCTTTTAAGAAATGTGGGATTTTGAATGCTCTTGACGGAACAGAAGATGACTTGTTGTGGGATTATGAGGCTAATGAGAGCGTGAATGAGGATGAAGATATTGATGATCCTATGGCTGATGATGGTGTTGATCCATATGACGATACTGTTCAAGGAGAGGACTGGGAGGAGCTGTTTGGTGCTGCAGATGATGACAAGGAAAATGATTTTGATGGATTTTAATGAAAATATTCAGAAATATGGTATCATAGTATTTATTCAAGTGAATTAGAATAGAATATTATTGTAATACAACAGTTTTTTAACTGAAAACCATTCGAAAAGCGATTACGGTAAAATCTTTTGAACGACGAAAGAAAGTGAGTCATTGTTTTCGTCACAATTTTATCCCACTTTCCACTGTAATACGTACGTCATTTCAGCAAAAATATTACATTTCTATATTTATTTCTGAGAATATATTCATTCAGGCACAGTTAAGGTAAAATATACTTGATATAATATTTTAATGAAAATATGTATAAATAAGGTATCGTATTTCTCTTTTGTTTCAAATTTAACTAACCCTTTGGATGCGACATGCGGGTAAACCGGCCCAAAATATTATATTAATTAAATGCGACAAGCGGGGATATCCCACGGCCTTGAAAAAACTTCCCCAAATGAGACGACATGCGGACATATTATGTATTGAGGTATAGGAGTATTTCCTGAATGCAATATAGCTTATTTTTGTACTATTTTGTTTGATATTATCTGAATATGTAATACATATCTAAATTTGCTGTTTAGTAACCAAATTGATTAAATTTATTTGCCATATACCAGACATTGATTTATACCAATTTCCTGCATTTTTGGGTATAAATGTCATTTTTTCTCTAAAATTTGCACACATATGTGAATTTTTGTTCCAGATTTGGAAAATATACTAAAAGTTCTCTAGGAAAAACATATAGAAAATGTGATTATATGAAATTCATTTTTGGCAGGATAATTGACACTTTTCAGGAACCGGCGCGAAATTTAATTACGCACCTAAAGAGTTAACTAAGATTGATGTTTCAAATTTAATTAACAAAAATTAAATTAAATTTCAAAAATGAATACTTTATGTTTTACATACTCCTGTGCATACCATACTATGCATTTGGCTACTTTGGGCTTGCTATGATGACGCAAGAGATCTGCCCTGGCAACTGTACCGACACTCACAGCGGGTGGTGCGTTGGTGCGTCATTTCCATTGTTTACTGGTAGTTACTGGTAAATATTTTTCAACCTAACAAAACTATTACCCATATAGAGGTCGACCCCCAACTTTTTGCCAAAAAATTTGGTCTTGAGAACTCGTGCTATACACGGGTATATACGGTAACCGATTTAGGGGTTAATATTGCATTATATTTCAAAGTCATTGTTTTCGTCACGATTTTATCCCACTTTCCACTGTAATACGTACGTAATTTCAGCAAAAATATTACATTTCCGTGAATGTATTATATCAAGCACAGTATGAACAGAATACCATTGTAATATAACAGTATTTTAACCGAAAACTACTAAAAAAACGAATAACATCTAGAACATCGGAAGCTTAGGTAAAGTCTTTTGTTTTCGTCATGTATTTTATCCTATTTTACATTGAAATACATCACGTTTCAGCAAAACTACTATTTATTTCTGAGAATATATTCATTCAGGCGCAGTTTAGGTAAAATATACGTGTGATGTAACAGTTTTTTAACTGAAAATGATTCGAAAAACACGTACCCTCTAGCCCTGTTCAAGGAGAGGACTGGGAGAAGCTGTTTGGTGCTGCAGACGATGACAAGGAAAATGATTTGGATGGATTTTAATGAAAATATTCAGAAATATGGTATCGCAGTATTTATTCAAGTCAATTAGGATAGAATATTATTGTAATACAACAGTTTTTTAACTGAAAACCAATCGAAAAGCGATTATGGTAACATCTTTTGAACGAAAGAAAGCGAAAGTCATTGTTTTTGTCACGATTTTATCCCACTTTCCACTAATACCTACGTCATTTCAGCAAAAATATTACATTTCCGTGAATGCATTATATCAAGCACAGTATGAATAAAATACCATTGTAATATAACAGTATTTTAACCAAAAACTATTAAAAAAACGAGTAACTTCTCTAGAACATCGGAAGGTTAGGTAAAGTCTTTTGTTTTCGTCATGTATTTTATCCTATTTTACATTAAAATACATCACGTTTCAGCAAAACTACTATTTATTTCCGAGAATATATTCATTCAGGCACAGTTAAGGTAAAATATACATGTGATGTAACAGTTTTTTAACTGAAAACGATTCGAAAAACACGTGTACCGTGTAGCTGATACTCAACAGCTGGTGGTGCGTCATGTATCGTTGTAAACAATAGGAGGTTGAAGTATATTACCGGGTATTATATTAAGTGTGAAATATCAAAAAGGTTTTTATTACCGGTATTTTTTGTAGATCAATGAGAACTGTGATACCGTATATGATATGATAAGTTAGCCTGTGCTAAGAACTTCAACATAGACTACTGAAAACACGTTGTAAGGTAATTTAGCCTATTGTAAGTTGGTGAGCTTCATTTGCTGAAGGAACTGCACAACTTTTCATTACTAATTGGTACAAATTTTACGTTTCCATTGTTTACTGGCAGTAAATGGTAAATATTTTTCATGTCTGAAGTGGTGGAGATGTTACATTTGACCAAAAAGACACTGGTGTTTTATCCCAGCAGTGGGTGGACCAGCATTTTAGCTTAAGGTCCGCGTAGGTAATATTCCTACAAATCTTAAAAAAAAAAAAAAAAAAAATTCGTTCAGATTTTGTCCGAATTATCCAAATCCGGTTAAAGGGGTCAGTTCGAGGGTTGACTGTGTATATATATATATATATATATATATATATATATATATATATATATATATATATATATATATATATATATATATATATATATATATATATATATATATATATATACACACAGTGACCCTCGCTTAACGTATACTCGGTTAACGAAATTTCGGTTAACGCTGCCTTCCATAAGGATCTTCAATTCGGTTAATGAAAAAATTAGGTTAACGAATTTCTTACGAACGACCTCAACATGTTTTAGCTTGCACTGGCCAGGCAACCAGCTTTAGTATCAGTCCGTAATACATTAATCGGTTCTAGGGCTTGAATTCTTATTATTTTAGTAAATATCAAGAAATTTATCGATTCAATAATTTTAAAAGTTTAATATTAAATTTTTATCATTTTAACAATTATTGAACATAATTGAAGGTAAAGTGACTAGTTTTCCGCGGCATCCAGCCTCTTAACAGCAAACAGGCGTTAGTCTCTCTGTTTTCACTGAGGTAACATCTTGCTTGAGACTCTCTTCAACTAAACGCATTTTCTGTGTTTCAAGCAAATTATTGGTCATTTTAAATATATTTACATATTGACAATATATAATGCAGTGCAGTATAGATTTAAAAAATAATCTTGAAATACACCAAGAGAACTAAATTTTATGGGTGAAATGGTGCCATGGGGTGACTTCTCTTCCACCCCAATGCCTTCTCTTCTTCCTTCTCCTCCACCCCTATTCTAATCCATCATCATCATCATCCAGGAGCCTTTACTACATACACACCTCAAAGTAAGTGAACTTTTCTACCATTTTTGTTGAATTTAGGAAATTTTCGGTGAGCTGGAACCAATTACCCAAAACCCATTGAAACATGGTTTCGGTTAACGAATCGACCTTCTGGACGGATTGAGTTCAGTTAACGAGGGGTCACTGTATACACACACACACAGTCATCGCGGTTAACGTCCAACGAACAACGTCGTCGCATATATGTCCGTGGCTCCCCCACCCCAAAAAAAACTTCTGTCGACCTGATGAACCACCACTCCGACCCTGATGGAGACACGATGATCCTCCCCATACTGACCAGATATTAAGTGTTAAGGAATATCCTTCCCTTCCTAGGCATTTGCCTACAGATGAAATGTTGACCTACATCTATTGAGGATAAAATC
>NW_024713444.1:0-28263 GCF_018991925.1 Homarus americanus | reverse complement strand
GTGGGGGTGTTAGTATGGTGGGGAGTGTGTGGGGGTGTTAGTATGGTGGGGAGTGTGTGGGGGTGTTAGTATGTTGGGGAGTGTGTGGGGGTGTTAGTATGGTGGGGAGTGTGTGGGGGTGTTAGTATGGTGGGGAGTGTGTGACAGCTCGACCACTGACCGCTGACCTTAAGTGCTAAGTCAGGGAATTCGCTTGTGATCCAGAGGCATCAAGAGCGAAGTCACGAGGCATCCCTCAGAGAACACCTAACTGCATGACAAAGTGCGTCGTTTGGGACAACTGCGTGAGAGAATACAGTATGCTTGAGTGTCTGGCTAACGAGGTCATTCTGAGAGGGTGACTTACACTTTATTGCTGTAGGGAGTGTGTGAGTCACCGCTAGTACTCATGTATGCAAGATAAGGTTTGGACATTATATTATAATGTTATGTTTTTATTAGAAGAAAATAAAAAAGAACTAAAATTATGATTATGGGAAAATGTCATTTTTAAGTTGAGATATTTATCACGTTCCTTAAAATGCAGATACTGTACTAATAAAAAAAAGTGTATGGAAATATAGTTTCTTCTAATTTTCGAAATAAAATGATATATTTCTAATCATTAACGCCAGTGTATTTGGAGATAACATCAAACTCACTCATATTTACTTTCTAGTGGCGGAGAACTGAATGTTGCATCACGTAAACAATACTGATGATTATGAACGACACAATAGTCCACTCAGTCCTGGAAGTGAACTGACGCCTCTCACTAACACGGTCATGTGTGTACTTGAACACTCCTGGAAGTGGTCTACTATCTCTACATATAAAGGAACGTAAGAAAGGTGCTGTAGACATATGGATGAATATTAGTAAGAAATTAATTGTTGCATGCGAAGGATTATAAGCGAGATTCTTAGAGTTTCATCGGAAGGAACAGGTGAAAGTTACTTACAGATAGCCAGAAAAAAGAGGATATGGCATAGCCTTTAACTTAAGCCACCCTGGTCTACAGTTACCAGTAAATTCATTAAGACACCACTAGATGTCTCACTAAGAGTCATACGCCTATAATTCATAACACAAGTTAACACCACCAAGAGTTAGTTACGCTTACTCTCGTCCCTCGTGCTGGATAATGGTATTGGGTTGTGTGTTGGTGTATTGTGTTGGGCTGGTGATCTGGGAAACTGAGGACCAACCCAACCTGATCCTGGCCTGAGAGAGATAGAGAGAGAGAGCAAAAAACATCTAAAGTTTTATATTCATCTCCGGAAAATTGAATTCATCCCAAGCTGCATCTCCCTGTCACATCTATTTTGATTTTTATGATTGTGTTTCTGTGTATGGTTAAGAGATCCTGAGTGTATCAAGTCATTACATGATAATAATGACTATAATGTTGTCGGTGTTGTCTGAGTCATGGTTAGTAAAATATCTAAATTTTCTTTGTAAACTACCTCATGCACATATAAAACCGTATATGTGTAGTGTTGTGTTTATTCTTCATATATATTTAGTAATCTTACAATCGAAAAATATAATAAAACCTCACAACAAGTTCTGCTCGCTGGTGTAACGTTTATGTAAATACAGCCGTCATGTTGGACATTGTCAAGACAAATGAATCTTTCAAGGATTCTCGTTTTCCAAGAATTCAATTTTCCAGAGAAAAACACCGCTCCCCCCCCCCCTTTGTCTGTCTATCTGTCTCTCTTTCCTACTTCTCCTTTCTCTGCACATGCACATCGCTTTACAAATGGTGTCATAACTCACAGGATTGAGTTTCCACCTTTACCATCAAAGGATCTCAAAGTCTGTAAAGCCTCTTCCCGACGCTGCTGTTACTCAGGTTTATTAGCATGTTAGGAGCAAATATCCTGGAGCCATTGGCGGCCACTTGCCGCTTTTGACCCAACTTGTGGGGACGAGATAAAACTGTCCGAGGAGAGGTGGACCTTCTTGCTCACTTGGCCCAGAGATCCGCTAATGCACTCCACTCATTCTCTTTTTACTCTGTGAGATTTAGACGCTTTACTGTGGTTACTTAAGTTACTTTTTTTAGCTAGGATGGATACCTGTGTTTTCTCTCGATAAATCTAAAATAGTGTGTTTTAAAATATTTTCCCCAGGATAGACAACGCTTTAGTATATATGCACTGTCTGCTATTGTTTCATTACTGTGAAGATCGACAATGAATAATTTATTGCTTACTGGAGGTACACTTACACCTCTTGGCTATACTCCTCACTCCTGTTCTTCTTTCTTACGATATCCTTCACTCTCCCTGCCCCTTACCTACCATCTCTCACTCTCCCTACCCTTAACCTACCATCCATCACTCTCCCTACCCAGTACCCTTAACCTACCATCCCTTACTCTCTCTGTTCCCTACCTACAATCCTTCACTCTCCTTACCCTTAACTTACCACCCCTCACTCTACCTCTCCCCCTACTTACCATCCTTCATTCTCCCTGCTCTCTATACACCATTCTTCACTTTCCCTGTCCATTACCTACACCATTCTTCATGTCTCCCCACCCTGAGTGTGATGCTGTAACACGCTGCTCTACAGCGTGTATTCACCGCACAAAACGCTAGTATTTCTTTAGGGGATAAAATCCGTGGAAGCCGTAACGTAACATAAGCTCTTCAATCTAACTTTATCATGGATATTTTTTATACCAGACTTAATTTATTTCATACGTTTTACGTGATGTTGAAACACTGAACAGTAAGGTTTAGTTTTACTCGTTTTTGTAAATGTAAGCTTTTTAATATCACATGAATATTAGCCCCCCTTGCATATTTTACCTTAAGATTAACCACCTTAACGCCAACCCAACCCAGCCCAGCCCAGCCCAGCCCAGCCCAGCCCAGCCCCCCAGATATCGTTAAGAAATTTAATCATGAGATGAAAAAATTCTTGGAAGCTGATCTCTACGTGAACCGCTTATATTTTAATTAAGAGAGCAAATACGTAAGGAATAATATTCATGAAAGTAAATGTTGCAATAGGTCAGCAAGTGAAGGAACAGCAAAGGTAGAGGTGCAATGTGGGTAGAGGGGCAGTAGGAGGCGTGTAAGAGGAGGGGCATGATCAGTATAGGTGGAGGAGCAGGGGGAGTATAGGTGGAGAAGCAGGAGGAATGTAGGTGGAGGGGCAGCGTAAGTGGAGAAGCAATATGAGTGGAAGAGGAATATGTTCTAGGAGTTAGCAAGATGAGAAGCCTGATGGTTGTTAGAAGAAAGACGTGTTTATTTTAACCACAAAGGCAGTGAAGCTTACGGATATAGATTAAGGAAGAACACGTGTTCCATCAGAAGGGTGAGAGCCACGGCTGAAGGATGAAATGGAGGAACATCCCTTTCTTTTCAGGAGAGGAAGGATCTGAATCGATGGTTCTGGGAAGATTTAGTTGTTGTGTGGGAAAAATAAACATTCTCCTTTGGGATGATGTGAAGAGAAGGAAAATGGATAAAATACGATACTTGAAGGAGAAAGAAGAAGAGAGAGAAGAGGGGTAGTGTAAATGGAGAGAAAAAGGAAGGTGGTAGAGCCAGAGAAGATTATGAAAATGGAGCAGCTGATGACTGTGAAAACTCTCTGAGTGGGAGATGTTATTTTGCGAGGCAATTATGATAACAACTTTGCTGTTCCTGTCTAGCTTAACAGGGTGAAGGTGCTGGATATTTTAGCCTTTAACAGTTAAGGTTTAAAGTAGTTTCACTCTTACGGGATTATGTTGTATGGAAGTTTCAGCCTGACAAGATCAATACTACTGTCACCTGCGGGCCGAGTGTAGTCTAAGCCACTTTACCTTCATAATGACTTTAGCACGAAATTTTTAGCATTGCACATTAGCAGAGTTCTCATCTCTTTCTTTATTTATATTTACTCTCAGAGTCAGTGTTCTGA
The DNA here is from genome assembly GCF_018991925.1 of Homarus americanus. NCBI lineage: Eukaryota > Metazoa > Arthropoda > Malacostraca > Decapoda > Nephropidae > Homarus > Homarus americanus. The sequence goes on along the minus strand of NW_024713444.1, from coordinate 24,357 downwards.
CGAGTAACACTCGAGGAAAGGCCCTTGTCGTCTCTGTTACAGTTATCATGTTTCAAATATCTTCAGTCATTGACAAGCGGACGCCTTTGTAACAATATCTGACAATGGCACGTTTTTACCTCTCCTGAAATGTTTACTTGTTGAGAAAAAGCTTGGCTTCAGTTTTAACATTACAGCGATTAGATGTTTGGTAGTTTTTGCCTTATATCATTAACGTTTCTGGGACTTTTAGCCTTGTAAGATTAATGTTTATGTCAATTTAGTCTTTCAAGGTGAAGGTTTATAGCTTTCCCAGCCTTACAAGGTTAAGAGTATTGCAGTAGTAGGTAACTTTGTAGGTGACCCCTGCCTGCTGAGAGCCTAATGACAATGAAACGAAATATGAAAGTGAATAAAGGGGTAACTTTTGATGCATAAATGTTGCAAATTTAAGTACAAAATCTTACTGATTACACATTGAATCTCATCATATTAAAATACATCGAAATTGGTTGAAGACATTTGCTGACAGAATATAATATAAAACAAACTTAGTATATTTAATCAAAACGTGAAAATGGTTGGTACGACTTCCCCTTTTTCACTTTAAAAAGAATTGGATATATATTTTTTAATTGCTGTGGCTTATAAACCGTCTACCTATCTATCTGTCTACGCGTACAGTGCAGTATGATACGGAATCCATTATTTATAAAAAACAAAAATGTATTTGTCTGTGTTGAGACCATAAGTAAAAAATTCAGGACAAAACACAATAATCACAAACTACAGCGATGAGAGGCAACTAATAAATTACCCTTTGGTGTCTGATCCAACACAGTAACGTCGCCGCCCAAGTGACAGGTGTTGCAGCAAACGAAAATCCTCACACTCCTCTCAACACTGTCAATAGATACTCTTGTCGGTGGTTATTGGAAAAGACTTAATATGAGCTCCATGTGTCGCCCCACCAGAAGCTGAGTATGTGTCAACAGTTGTACCAGAAGCTGAGTATGTGTCAACAGTTGTACCAGAAGCTGAGTATGTGTCAACAGTTGTACCAGAAGCTGAGTATGTGTCAACAGTTGTACCAGAAGCTGAGTATGTGTCAACAGTTGTACCAGAAGCTGAGTATGTGTCAACAGTTGTACCAGAAGCTGAGTATGTGTCAACAGTTGTACCAGAAGCTGAGTATGTGTCAACAGTTGTACCAGAAGCTGAGTATGTGTCAACAGTTGTACCAGAAGCTGAGTATGTGTCAACAGTTGTACCAGAAGCTGAGTATGTGTCAACAGTTGTACCAGAAGCTGGAGTATGCGGTTGTACCAGAAGCTGAGTATGTGTCAACAGATATACTAGACTACCAATTTCATCAAAGTCTGGGCCAAAATCTCAGTTGCACCAATAGACATACAAGAAGCTGTATAAGAGTCCACTTTGTTCCATCAGATGTATACGAAGTCCAGTTTGTTCCATTAAATAATACCTCCATTACTTACAGCCATTTTGTACCCCTCACTGGCCGTATAATCCACATTAAATGAACACTTCACTGTATTTTTTTTCGATTTGTTTAGTAAATGTATGAGAGGATGATTGACTATAATGAACAGTGTGTGTGTGTGTTTATTTACATCTGCCATGAAATAAATATATATCACCGATCAGAATAAATGTCAACTATACATTACTGTTTTAGTGAGTGATGTCTCTCTCTCTCTCTCTCTCTCTTGATGAAATAACGCCTACATATATATCTAATAGTATACAGTGTGTGTGGGGGGTGAGAGGCGTTTTATGCATTGTTGTACGTTGATGAATGTTGTAAATAAAGCAGATAAAAGTTAATATTTATAAGTGTAGTGGACCAGTACACTCGTCTTGAAAGATCGTAGTTGTCTTTAGTTTCGATCTCCTGGTATGGTGAAATTATAGGTTTGGATCGTTTTATTTTTGTTATGGAATTTCTCTCTGTCTATCCTTCAGTAGTTAGAGACCAGAAGACACAGTAGTTCTATTTGTCTAGGCTACTCCTTAACACCGGATCATACCCATCTCTGACTAAGGGTGTGGTCGTGTTGGCGTTAGCTGCTCTAAATCTCCAAGGAACTTACGTCTATGTGACCTTCAGGCTGGCCTTCCTCTTACACTATAATGTGGCAGCTCTTGTGCAAATATTGGCAGGAATATTATTATTTATATCCTTGAAAAAAAACACCTTATATTTACCACAAGTATAACACAAGTAAGAGAGAGAGTGTGCTGGCGTGCGTGCTTGCTTGCTTGCTTCCTTGCTTAGTCAGTCATTTGCTTCCTTGCTTAGTCAGTCATATACCTTATAAATATAATACAGTGTATATTAGTAAGCAGGAGGCGCTGTAGCCATAGTAAGGTGGTGAGCAGCTGGGCCTTGTTGGTCCCCTGATCTACCTTGTAAGAGGCATCCTTCTTTTAAAACTTCAGTTCCTCTTTATACATATCCCGTGTAACTCCCGGCGTAATGTGATCGTTTGTCGGGTTTAGCTAAAAGGATATTTATTTCGAATTAGTATTTTTTGCTTGCACCGTGTATAAATTTCCATGTGATTATTTGCTAACTGACAAACCATGATGACCTTGTTCTTTACTGTACCGGTACGTAATAATGACACTAATATATTAAATATGAAAGAGAAGGAAGGTGAGGAGGAGGGATAGAAGCTAGGAATAATGTAGGAAGGGAGAACAGATAATAAAGGAAAATGGAAGAAAACGGAAGGAAAAGGGTGAGGATGAATCGAGAAATCTGAAAACGAGGGAATGAAAAAGGAGACGGGGGATGAAGAGGAAATACTGAAGAAAAAATGGAAAGAAAATGGAAAGGAATAAGTCGAGTGGACAAACAAAAACAAGTGGGAACTACACACAAAACTGGGAAAAAAATAGCAAAAACTTAAGTTAAAAGAAATGAAGAAAAGGGTATATCTCGGTGTTGTCATATTTATGGTAATCTTATATAAATTCACATATTATTAATAGTTAGAAATGTGTATTATGTTAAGTACAATACAACATTACTTATAACTGTCTCGTGGGTTTTCACATTATCAAGATTATAACTTGTGTTATTAAGATTTATCCTTAATAAATAGTTCAATCAAAGTTGTTACCGAAAGTTTCATATGAATGTAAGGGAATTTATTTTACCCCCAAAATTACACACATTTTTTGTTATGCTGTGCCAGTCAAGAATACATTTACTTCCGTTTTTGGAGAATATTATGGTAAGTCTCGTCTGGTCTATTTTTAGCATATAACATCATTTAAATATTACGCTGCACGGTCAAGGTCTAACAAAAAGGGGGAGGGTAAACTAAGCTGTGTACAGACAACATTATTAAGTTTTTGCTTTCTGATACATAACGCTCTGTAATTCTGGACTGAAATCCGTGAGAATTCTAATATTAGGTAAAATATGAAGAAAACATGAAGAATTTTTATGACACCACAATTATTATCATGTACTAAAATTAATAAAACGAGATTATATAAATTAAAATGTAAATATATTTAAAACAAACTGCTTTTTAGGTCCCAGTTGATGATTTACTAGAGTTCCTCATAGATTCCCTGGATGATATTTCACTGCCCGTCTCGAAAGACGACTTCATCGAACTCATCAAACTGTGTATTAAGGATTGCAAATTCGAATTCAATGGAGAATATTATGCTCAAAAATTTGGTATGGCAATGGGTAATCCACCCTCACCTGTATTAAGCAACCTATATATGGAATTCTTTGAAAAGAAACTATTAAGTAATATTTTACCACCCTCAGCAGTCTGGTTTAGATATGTTGATGATGTATTATGTCTCTGGCCATGTAATGAGGACCTAAAAGCTTTCCTACCACAACTAACAACTTAGCCCCCTCGATCAAATTCACTGTGGAATTAGAGCAAGACTGTAAATTGCCATTCCTAGACTGTCTGATACACAGAATAGGTAACACTTTTAAGTTCAGTATTTATAGAAAACCAACTAATGTGTGTTCATACATTCATTATTATTCTGCCCACCATAATAAAGTCAAACAGTCAGTATTTTCAACAATGTTTTTACGTGCCTTGAGAATTTGCAGTCCGGAATTCATCGATGAGGAATACAAATATATATATAATATTGGCTCAAACCTTAAATACCCTAGATCTTTCATAGACAAATGCCTAAACATTACTAAGAAAACTTTTTATAGAACTGATCCCAAGCCCACCCATGACCATAAGAATATCTTAATATTACCATTTCACAAAAATTTTTCACATATTCCTTCACAACTAAAAACCTGGAACGTCAATGTGGCATTTAAAAACTCATGCACTGTTAAACAAATGTTAATCAAGAACTCCCCCAACAACACAATTGGTTGCATTTATAAAGTTCCTTGCAAGGAATGTAATATGTTTTACTTAGGCCAGACAGGTAAAGATCTTGCAACTAGAATTAAACAACACAAATACAGTGTTAGGACAGGCCAGGAATCCAATGCTCTGTTTGTTCATTTGAGGGATAACAAGCATTGCATTGACTGGGATAATGCCTCCTCAATATTACCATGTAATTCAATTGATAGTAGGAACATCATAGAATCTAGTCTTATTAAACATACCGAAGCATTCAACATGAATTTGAGTAACGGCATGTACAAGCTGGACAATTTTGTAATTAAGAAGATTTGTGACCAGGTGAGAAGGCCGGGTCACCTGACCATCTGACCTGACCACCAACCGTTGTGTGCTATTTAAAGATTAGTAGGGTCATTACCTAATACCTGACCATTGTGGACCTGGTCTCACCCTCCTCTGTATATATACACCTTGATTTGTATTTCTCTCTCTAGTCTGTACTCACCCCTGAAGATGTGAATTACACGAAAGCGCTTGGGAACTTCGTGTTTTCTTCTTTCCTTGTGTTATCAGCATATTATCAGCATATATATATATATATATATATATATATATATATATATATATATATATATATATATATATATATATATATATATATATATATATATATATACGTGGCGGCGGGTGTGTCCTCACTAGATGTGGTGTTGAGAATATTAACCTGGGATGAGAGAGATTTGTTGGTAATTGAATTTACAGAAAACGAAAGAAGAGATTGATAATATATGTATATTCAGGAAAAATAATAATAAGTGAAACAACTATATATTGATCAAATAAATGATGACGTGCTCTAAATTCTATTATCAGTTGATAGCAACACGATAGACAACTCACAAATAAAATGTAAATTACATACGACATAAAATTTTGGATATTCATAAAACAATTTACATGACGTCAAAAGAGTTCTTTAAATTTTTTGTTGGACTGTAAAATGTATTTTGTAATTTGGCTAAAATTTCATAGTGGATATATTTTTGTCTCTTCTGCTTAACAATATTTCCTTGTTGCTTTCCATTTCAACTTATAATTTAATTATCTAGAAGATTCTTTAGACACTTTCAGAGCTGACTCACACAAGCAGTAAGATGAAAAAAGTCTGAAAAAAGTTTATTACAGCTTAATTTTGTTCCTAATAGTTCTCTCAGAAAGATTTTGCCTCTTTGTTGTGTTATGTGTCGCCTCTTCTTACTCTCTCAAGTATTAACTGATCCATCATGTGTGAAGCATCTTGATGGGTCTTAGACACGTGGCGATTTACACGAGTAATATTTGCCTACACGTTAAATTCTGTTCCGAGAGCAAAAAAAAAAAAGTTTTCGTATTAGTATCATTTTGGATGTTATTCAAATATAAATCTATTTTTACAAAACTTATGTAAATTAATTGAAAAAATATATCACTAATACTGAAGCAGTAGACGATTCGACTAAAAACTCGCCCAGTGATATTCAGCTGTTGTAATAATTATGTTAAGCTGATACATAACATTACATAGAAAATACATCCACTTCATGTAATACCTCATTGAGCTGATTAATATGAGGTGAATTACACCTTTTCGCATATCCGTTGAGACATTGTTACATAACTATTTGACAAATTTCATAACCGAATGACAGAACACATATCGAATGATAATCTAAAATAACTGTTCGTTCATACTAACGGAAGTGATTGACATAAGTTATGAAGTTGACAGACGTGAACAATAAACCGACAGTCTACATATAGTTTGAGAATGTAACAATTGGAGAATGACATACCACCAACAGTTATTTTAAATTGTCATTCGATATGTGTTCTGTCATTCGGTTATAAAATTTGTCAAATAGTTATGTAACAATGTCTCAACGGATATGTGAAAAGGTGTAGTTATGTAATAATGTCTATGTAAATATACAGCGTCGGGCAAACAACATACGAGTATAAACAAATGCGTATGTAAGTAATAATTAAATACTCGGCACACACACACACACACACACACACACACACACACACACACACACACACACACACACACACACACACACACACACACACACACAGATACACCAAAAAAGAATACCATACACACAATCTTGCATCACGTACAAACACATTCTCACACGGGTAAAGGTTAGGTGACTCCAAGAGCTCCTGATGTTACCTGTAAATAACGTTGAATTTACAGCTCATTATGGTTACTATTTACTCACAATGTGCAGTAATACACAGTGCAGATGGCACATAATAATGAACTCAATATATAGTAGGGTGTGTCAATTTAGGGGGTGAACTGGCTAAATTGAAAATCGAGTAATTTGGTAGCAATTTATTGTAGTCTTTAAGCATGCAAAACAATATTCTGGCATAAATTTTTTTTTATAATAAGTCCTACCTACATCAAATGGATTTTTAAATGTACATATTTGTGAATTTATAACATAACCAGCGTTTGCACACATGTTACTGTTTCAAGTTTCAAATTATTATATTTTATTATCCGTAGTCTATTTGAAAGTAACCAATGCCTTCATACTCTCTTTGCTTTGGTTTCTTGTCATCAGTAGTCTGCTTGCTATTTGTGCTTTGATGTAACCTTCTCGCCTCTCGTGGCTGTAAACATGGCCCGCTGCTTCTGTGACCATTTTCACACATCTCTCCACACTTTGAGTGTGGGAAGGCCACTTCGGCACCTGCATTGGAGTCTCTTTAAGGTTTCTCAATTCTTGGCTAGTTAGACTTGTTGTCAATGGTGGCTCTAAGACTTCCAAACTCAAGTCAACCAATTCTGACAATTTGGTGGCATTGACGTTTATTGGGGAACTTTTCTTGAATGAAACGAACAGTCTCCCAACTGGTCGTCATCTATTAGCGTTCCTCTAATCTTTAGAATGACTTCTACAGCCTCGGTTCGGAGATTGGTACATTGACTGCAAAGCATTGCTTGCAAAACTGCTTCTGATCGAGCATACCAAGCGGACCTTCTTGCCACAAGTAACACGATGTCCCTCACTACCTTCCTCTGTTCTTACTAGCTGCAATTGAAACAAAAGGTGATTGGGCCCATCCACCCACATAGGATTAAGTTTCACACTAAACCACTGGGGAAGATAAACTCCAATAATAAATTCAACAATTAACCTCAAATTCTTCAGCACTTTGCCCTTCAATTCGTGTTTGGAAATCCAAATCCTGCAGAAACGAAGAGCTGTAGTTAACCAACGGCTGTGACTGACAGGTCCAATCTCCAAGAGAGCCAATGACTGAGGCACTTCTCCTGATCTTATTGCTTGGGCAATACGATAAGCATAGGATTGATCTGTGCTGAGATCTTTGATGACTCCTTCAGACAACGCCGGAAGGGGAGGGCCAACTTCGACCTTTGGAAAGGTTGTATTTATTTCTAGTTGTGTTGCTTCATCCAGCATGATGCCAAGGGGACCTGACCACTTGTTGTTGCTCTTTGTAGGACCATCAAGTTCCTGGATGAGATGACGAAGAGGTAGCTCGCCTGTATGTAAATCACATACAATCCAAACAAGTCTTCTTCCTAGTTTTTTCTCTAAATGCGTCATTACACCCCCCTGCCATCCGGTGTTCACTGCAGTTGAATCTCCACCAACAGCCTGCAGTGAACTGCCAAGTCCTCTCTCCTGAACCCAACATAAAATATGATCAGCAATGACCTCTGCATGTTTCTTCCCTTCTACTTCAGTTTCGGGAGCAAAGTGAAACAAAAACCGACCACCAGGCTCAGAACAGACAGAGTAGTGTTCTTCTTTGATGAGACCTGGAAACTTTCTGTTCACTCCCTCTACTTCTAGCAAAACTTTTGTGTCATCTATTCTTCCATCAAACAAAAGACAGGAGAGCCCTCCCTCGCTTAAATCTTTTTCATGCTGATCAGATATTTCCTTCATTATTTTTTCTTGTGCTCTTCTAATTTTATTATGATCTATCACCAAAGATACATCCTCTCGGCTGATGAGGCCTGCATCTATCCAAGCGGCAGTTGCAATTTCTGCAGCCTCACGAAGTCCAGCATGGTGGCGAATACTAGCTAAAGCAATGTTTGAAATATTTCTTGTGTTGTATTTCATTTTCTTTGGTAAAGGTTCAGATGGCTCTTTGGAACTATCATCTGATGTTGCTTCCTGTTCATCAGAAGAACTATCAAAGAAGTGATAAACATCTTGACACAGCTCTTCCTCTCTTTGGATGGCTTCTTCACTCTTCATTTTCTTCTTTTGTTCCCTCTCTCGGATTTGTTCTCTCTTCTTGGCATTAGCAATCTGCTTCTTTGTTTCTGAATAATCTATTGAACCCATTTGCATACTTCCTTGGCTTTCTGCCTTTGTCCTCTGTGCCTTTATAAATTCAAGCTCTAAAACAGGGATCTTCTTTTCACGAGGACAACCACAATCAATGTGGGAATTATTTTCTCTCTTACCTGAGTGAGAACAGTTGGATTCAGAACATAATTGTATGGAGCACTTGCAGGTCAAAATGTCAAACAGAGCATCAAGTGTGTGCAGAAATTCATTTTTCCTGGCCAAGTTTCCTTTACCAAGTGATGTTTCAACTGCTTTGTGCCATAATTTCGTTAGTTTTAGCTCAATAGTTCGACACTGATTAATCACAGGTGGTTTGAATAGTGCATTAGCTTTTGTCCATTGATGCAGAAGAGGGACTATCATGTCATTTATGAGTTCTTTATCTGTATAGTTCCTTCTGTCCTTTGCATTTTTTTCTCGAAGGAGTAACCCTAATCTTAGCATGTCTCTCACTGTTGGAAGTTCTGATACAGGAAGCTCCTTCCCTTTACCAACTAGCAGGCTCAAGTGGGTTGACAACTGACTTCTTGTCTTCAATTTTGACATCTTCACACTATCTGACAAATAGAAAAATATTTCAATGTTTCATAATTCAATTGTTGTTTCAAAAAATATCAATTTGTTTATCAAAATGCTGTAACAGAAATAACATAATAATTTCTTAGAACATAATGTTTTATACAATGATATAAGTAACTGCGACAATCAATATGCCCTACTTACAATAATTAAAATGTAGAATTCGTCTGGTAGAGTAGGTGCAAGTGCAATGAGAGCAAACCACCGTCTATGATATCTAGAAGGAGAGTGAGCCGGGCGCCTTATCCTCACGCTTGGTACAAGTCAAAACAAGAATAAAACTGTCCCACACGGAGAAGTGTTACAACCCCTCCACCAGCACTACGAACCACGCCATCTATTGTCCTGATCTACCCAACGCAGCACCATGAGCAACGCCATCTAGGGACGAAACACGAGTATGACTAGTCTTAGTTACCACTCCGGGGTTTCCCTTCTCCATATCCTGGTTGTTGCGTCACCTCCTACAAGTCTTCTTCGTCAGCTCCAGTTCGATGAGAGTTCAGTTCATTCTGGGAAGTGACCACAGGATCACCTATCCTGGAAACCTACGGCACAGTGACTACCTACCGTCTTCTACAATACTCAGCCTTGCTCGTCAGCCATCTCAGCTCCTCACTTAAGTACTTGTATCTTGTATTGCCTCCCCCACGTCCACTTGCTTCAAAATTGTTTATGTTGTATTAATATGTATATACTGTTAATGTTTAGGTTAAGTTTGGTTAAGGGTAATTTATAAGCTGAATATTTTGTTTAGGGATTTATGGTACTTTATTATACACAACGAAAACTCGCATCCTTTGTCTACCCTTTTATAGTCCGATTGTCTTTGTTTTGTTTTTTTTGTTACCTGTTGGGATCTGGGTAGACGTATAACTATATTCTAAATCCCCAACTCGTAACAAATGGCGACCGTGACAGGACTCGACCTTAAGTACCATATTCCTTCCCCCCTTGTTACTCATTGTTAATCATTCCTCCCAGTCACTTCTGTTCACAATTGCTTTACGGTGGTTTAAAGTTTCCTTCATATGTGTGTGCATATATTGGTATTATCGTACAGTAAGAGTGACAGCCGTAGGATATTAGGTTCCAAGTGTCATAAGGCTTACCTGTTATTACACGTGGCAGTCGTGTAGTAAGTCTTATCGAGTGTAGGGAAGAATCCGGATCTGTTTAATGCCGTACCCTCACTCCAGAGTAGGCTGTTCCATAGTCACTAGTTTACGGTGAAGTGATATCTTGGGACGCCCCGCTCTACCAGGACCCCATAATTATAAAGCCTCAATTATTGTTCTTCTCATTATCACATTCAGGGTCAATCATACCATTTATCAGGGTTGTTAATCCGGATCTTTATATTAATGCCGTAATACGCCCTTCCTCTTTAAAGTATCTCAGGGTTGTTAATTCGGATCTTTATATTAACGCCGTAATACGCCCTTCCTCTTTAAAGTATCTCGGGGTTGTTAATCCGGATCTTTATATAAAATGCTGTAATACGCCCTTCCCCTTTCAAGTATCTCAGGGTTGTTAATCCGGATCTTTATATTAATGCCGTAATACGCCCTTCCCCTTTCAAGTCTCTTATCCTTATCTAAGGATCTTCTCGGAAGAACAATAATCATAAGTGTAATTTCCCTAGTTATAACTTGGTTAGTTTCCGGGACTTTCTGTTTATCCACTGCCGTGATATTTTCTGGGGTAATCCACTTATCTTTTGACCATTAATTAATTTATCTAGGTTTTCTTAATGGCCACCTCAGGATTTGTTAAACTTGGTAGTCCTGGAGGAGTGGAAGAGCAAGATACCATTTCACATCTTGAAGCATGTGGAGGATCGTGGAGAGGTTAATTTGGGACGTGCCGCTGAGCTGGCTGATGAGTATGCCTTGCTGGTGGAGTCACTGTGCCGTAGGGAACGTGGTACTTTCCAACATGTTAGGTCCTCCTCTGATGATAACCTTGGGGACGTGAGTGGTAGGTCGAAAGGTCCCACACCTACCCCCCCTGATGCAACCAAGTTTTATTGTTCTTACTGTAAAAACCCAGGCCATACGATCCAGACTTGTAAACACCCAAAGTGTCGAATTGCTAAAAGTAGTTCCCTGGATCCCAAATCCAAACCAATAGCAACCACCAATGTGGAAAGGCCCCATCAGGATCTCTTCTCTTCATTCACCTATGAGGGAAAAATTTCAATCATAGAGGGGTCTCGTTCTTTCCCTATTCGTATACTACGTGATACGGGCGCAGCACAATCTATCCTCCTGTTTAACGTCATTCCTGATATATCTACCGCATTTACTAATGAGAGTGTTCTAATTTCAGATCTCTCATCCCATTCTTCCTATCCTTTAGCTAAAGTGCACCTCCAATGTCCCTTGATTACTGGGGAAGTGCAAATAGCCATTAGGAAAGACCCAATGCCTGTGTGCGGCATTCATTTATTATTGGGTAATGACTTGGTAGGAGATCTAGTGGTTCCTAACATAAAGACAGTCGACTCTCCCTTACCTGTCAACTCCACCACTGACCTTAAAGAAACTATTCTCATCTTTTCCCATCTTGTGCTGTCACCCGGTCACAGAGTGTGCGAAATGGGCCCTCTTCATCTAAAACCACCTCCAATATCTTACTACCCACAGAAGATCTGTACAATAAGACCATTAGTAAGGATGAGCTCATTACAGCCCAACAATCTGATCCATCTTTGTTCAAACAGGTGATGAAAGACCCCAGTGTGGACCATTGTACATCTTCGGCTTACCACCCACCGTCCCAAGGTTGCTTGGAACGGTTCCATCAAAACTTTCAAGTCAATGCTAATAAACTATCTCCCCTCAACTATATAGTCCATACTCCTGATCGCAGAAAAGATTCACAACTTGTTCACATTAATCTCATGAAACTTTACCATTCCAGGCAGTCAGAGGAAGACATCCCAGAGGCTATAAGCCTACCTGTATTGCATACGGTTTTGTCAGGGCCGGAGCCGGAGACAGATGACATGGACCTATTGGAGAATTTAGACTTCCCTCTACCTAAAGAAAACCCTGCTAACAGTCACATACTCAACAACTTGGATGAGTATTTTTCTGTTCTGAATCCATCTCAAGCAAAAGATCTCACTAAGTTATTATCAACATTTCCTAAAGTCACGTCAGACCTCCCAGGGTTTTGCAATATACTTAAACATGATATTAAGCTAATCTCAGATGATGTACAACCCATTAGGCAATCAGCCTATCGACTAAATCCACAAAAAAGAGAGATTATGAAAAAGGAGGTAGACTTTTTGTTAAAACATAACTTAGCTGAGCCTAGTACCTCCCCCTGGGCTTCACCTTGCCTTCTCATTCCAAAACCCGATGGCACTTTTCGTTTCTGTACCGATTATCGTAAAGTGAACCAGGTCACTGTCTCAGACTCCTACCCTTTACCTTTGATTGAAGATATAATAGACAGCATAGGCTGTGCCAAATTTATCAGTACCGTGGACCTATTGAAAGGATATTACCAAGTGGGACTCACGGATAGGGCAAAAATAATCTCGGCATTTATAACTCCATTTGGTCTTTTTCAATATTTGGTTATGGCGTTTGGCTTTTCTAATGCTCCGGCCACATTCCAGAGGGCCATCAACTACCTTATTCAGGACCTAGGTGGGACGTTCGCCTACCTGGATGACCTGGTGGTGGTGTCGGACAGCTGGGACGAACATCTGGTGCGTTTGGAGATACTGTTTGCACGACTGCAAGAGACTGGATTCACCATAAACCTGGCTAAATCTGCTTTTGGCCGGGCCTCAGTGACTTACCTGGGACATATCGTTGGGCATGGTATGGTGAGACCCAAGGACGCAAACGTTAGAGCCATCTTGTCCTTCCCCACTCCAAGGACGAGGAAGGAACTCATGCGCTTCCTTGGGATGTGCGGCTACTATCGTCGGTTCTGCAGTAACTTCTCCAGCGTGGCCGGACCCCTCACAGACCTTACCAGTTCTGCGGTCCCTTACATCTGGAACCAGAGGTGCGACCAGTCTTTCCACCGCCTCAAAGCCTTCCTTGCCTCCAAGCCTGTAGTCCACCCCCCTGACTACACCTCGCCCTTCCATCTGCAAATCGACGCTAGCGGTGTCGGAGTGGGGGCTGTGCTCCTACAACCCGACCCAACCACTGATGTTCTTCACCCTGTGGCATATTACTCCGCCAAGTTGAAAAACATCAGACCAACTACTCGACCATAGAGAAGGAGGCCCTGGCTCTGGTGTTGGCAATAAAGAAGTTTGAATGTTACCTCCAGTCTTGCCCACAAACAACCCTAGTCTTCACCGACCATAACCCACTCACGTTCATCCAAACCAACAAGACCTCCAACCAGCGAATCCTCCGCTGGGCTCTCCTCACCCAGCCCTATAATCTACAAGTCCGGCACATAAAGGGGGTGGACAACCTGATTGCAGACTCCTTATTCCGAGCTACGGAGGTCTTTGGAGGGGGGGTGTGTTACGAACCCCTCCACCCAGCACTACGAACCACGCCATCTATTGTCCTGATCTACCTACCCAGCACCACGAGCAACGCCATCTAGGGACGAGACACGAGTATGACTCGTCTTAGTTACCACTCCGGGGTTTCCCTTCTCCATATCCTGGTTGTTGCGTCACTTCCTCCAAGTCTTCTTTGTGAGCTCCAATTCGAGGAGAGGGACTTGGCTCTGGGAAGTGACCACAGGATCATCTATCCTCTAAACCTACGGACAGTGACTACCTACCGTCTTCTACAATACTCAGCCTTACTCGTCAGCCATCTCAGCTCCTCACTTAAGTACTTGTATCTTGTATTGCCTCCCCCACGTCCACTTGCTTCAAAATTGTTTATGTTGTATTAATATGTATATACTGTTAATGTTTAGGTTAAGTTTGGTTAAGGGTAATTTATAAGCTGAATATTTTGTTAAGGGATTTATGGTACTTTATTATACACAACGAAAACTCGCATCCTTTGTCTACCCTTTTATAGTCCGATTGTCTTTGTTTTTTTTTTTTTGTTACCTGTTGGGATCTGGGTAGACGTATAACTATATTCTAAATCCCCAACTTGTAACAAGAGCCTGTTCATGTTCATGTTCTGATATGCATATTGTACACAAGCTATAGAACCATAAAATACTCCATAATCCATATGCTTACATGAGATTAGTTAATATCAAGTGAATAATTCTAATCAAGTCTCATTAATTTGTTGAAATACTGATATTTGAAACTTTAAGGTATAATTGATGTAGGTGAGGGTTATTTCAATTCATTTTTGTTTGCTAATCTCAAGTTTAGACATAAAGAGGCACAATATTTTGACTACCAAATTTGATTTTTAACATGTTGACAAAATTGACACACCCTAATGTATATGATTGCCTTTACATGCATGTTTTTATTCACGTATCCGTACCGTATGTATAAAGGTCTCTATGTATTAATAAATTTCATCAAAGTATCTCAAAAACCAACGAGTATGTTTCAATAAATCTATGTATATTCGTGATGTAAGAATTTCATGGGTGAACGGGATGTCACTCTCTAAGAATTGTAATATTTGTTTTTTGGCACTTGAGGGATGTCCATCGTTATCTAGGCAGCTATTTTCATCATAGTTTCTTATACATGTAAATAGAAAGGTATAATATTTGACCTTATCTGCCAGCCTTACAATAGCCTCGTTATGTCACCCCTTTCAGGTGCACCAGAGCTCCTTATACCACTCCATGGTGATCAATTAGTGTGCGTGTGTACTTGATCTTTATCTTTAATTTCACTACTTTCACATTTTTTACCTTACCTAGCCTAACCTAACCTAGCCTAACCTAACCTAACCTAACCTAACCTTCATTGGGTACTTTTCATATGGCTTAACTTATTACCAAAGAAAATTATTGATGGTGATCTCGGCCAATATTATGATGGGACGAAATCACTAAAATGGGTTGAGGTCACCACTCAATGTGGGCCGAGGTCACCACTCAATGTGGGCCGAGGTTACCACTAGATGTGAGCCGAGGTTATCACTGGATGTGGGCCGAGGTCACCACTGAATGTGGGCCGAGGTTACCACTAGATGTGAGCCGAGGTTATCACTGGATGTGGGCCGAGGTCACCACTGAATGTGGGCCGAGGTTACCACTAGATGTGAACCGAGGTTATCACTGGATGTGGGCCGAGGTCACCACTGAATGTGGGCGAGGTTACCACTAGATGTAAACCGAGGTTATCACTGGATGTGGGCCGAGGTCACCACTGAATGTGAGCTGAGGTTATCACTGGATGTGGACCGAGGTTACCACTGGATGCGAGCCGAGGTTACTTGGCCGAATTTACCATAGGCCGACGTCACTGGCACCCGAGATTGTGCTGCTGTCGTCAACACAAGAAAACGCCTCAGCTCTTGTGTATATGTAAACACTGATATTATGATCTGATTTATAATTAAACCTGAAATGTTGGATTCTGTAGGTTAAAAGAGATTTGTTAAACTATTATTTTTGGGGGGAAAATTAACTTAAACAAAGAGACATCTGAAAATTTTTTCAGGCTTGTAAGGTCACGGTGTGTCTGTTATATAAAGTTTGTAAGGTGCTTATATATTACAGCTTCACTTCTCTTAATATACAGTATTGGTTAATGTGTAAAAGCTATTTTATAATGAATAATTCACTCCTCTTGTATATCTTTGTCACTTATTTATTCTTATACTAATACAATAAGCAGAGCAATGAAGAATATATATACTTTATCAATAAAATGATTCCATTATAACCATACAGTAATTTAATAAGTCGGTAAATGAGGAAGTGAAATACTCTCTCAGAATTGTATCAACTTTATTAAGAAGAAGTATTTAGTAATTGTTTTATAACGCGTGGCATCTCCAAGACCATCTATGTTTTCAATCCGTCGACCCTCTAGAAAATACTTTGTGGTTCCCCAGTTGAGAAGCTCTGGTAGAGAAGTAGAGTGATAGTGTAGACACCGACACAGGCTATAAACCAGTTTAAAATAATTCAGATGGGAAGTATACATGATGAGACTAACTTCGCGATTACTAACACATACTTAAAAAAAATCATTATGGAGAGGAACTATCCGGTACACGCAGTGAGTTTCATTTTGACTGATGTGTATGTGGGCGAACCTCCCATCACCTATAAGGTCATCAGTGACGGACACACCTGGTCTGGACTATTCATCAAAACAGCTTCTAATTACCATGGTTAAGGATGCCTGATATTATTTCCCATTTGAAATACACTTAAATTTGGATTAATTCAGGTCATCGGACTTAAGTGACTTTATCTTGGTAAATTATTACCATTAGCTCCAATAACACGGAATGTACTGAGCGTCAGGCGAGCTTCTATAGGTTTTAACCTTATTATGCCCTCGTTAACTAGTGGGTGGAGTAAACCCGTACCCATAATAAATCACCAGTTTGATAAGGGAATAATGACCGTGTAGAGATAAATCTGTGTTGTGGAGTAATCGCTTAATAGATGC
Organism: Homarus americanus; assembly: GCF_018991925.1. Classification (NCBI taxonomy): domain Eukaryota; kingdom Metazoa; phylum Arthropoda; class Malacostraca; order Decapoda; family Nephropidae; genus Homarus; species Homarus americanus. The sequence goes on along the minus strand of NW_024713444.1, from coordinate 7,474 downwards.
TGTTTCACGTGATATTTTACTTAGACTAAAATTATCACTACCATGAAACATCTGTAAGTGTTACCAAGATTAATATACAAGGATAAAGTTCTATTAGAATATATCAAATATAATCCTCAAATTGTTTTCTATATATGTTTTAATGTAACCTAAAACTAAAGGGCTCATCAGGAAATACTAAATAACGTATAAGTATTTTTTCTTTACAAAACAAAAATTGAATCCCCAATTAAAAACAGATATCTTAGACTGACAAGGTGACAGTTGGTTGCCTCTATTCCGGGCTTTGAATGTTTACATTTATTTGATCCTAAAGGAGTAGAAAAAGTAAATTTACTTAAAATATGAGAGTAACATTTTTTTACCTAATCGTTATCAATTTTATATTATATGTAACCCCAAAAAAGAGTATTTTTATTACCTGACTGTGGCTATAGCTCTAGTGTGTTTACTTATGTGTTACCAGAGAATTAGGCTAAGGTCTTGGGTGACTCCTCATACTTTACTTGAGCAAGAAATCTATTTTTTTTCCCGAGATCGAGATTTTTAAAAGTTGAGATCAAGATCCTTCGCAATTTTAACATTTATGAATCATCTAAGGACTTGCCCGCCCAGGTAGCACCTGAGTGGCTAAACTTCAAATAGGATATTCTTTTGGTCGTGTTTATACAACTATGACTATTTTCAAGTTAATGGATGGCTGGAGGTTTAGTGTTATTAAAAAAAAAATAGCGGAAATATTTACCAACTAGTATGGGTATATACTGTACGTACTAACTACCAATGGATTTACATTACCATGATTATAAATTAAAATTCCGGACCAAACAGACGTACAACTTGTGATACCCAGACCCACTGAGACCACCACAATGCACTCCTCTCAAACCCAGACCTCTTAAAAGATATCTACCGCCTGAATATTAAAATATTTGTGAAACCTTATTTTGGTCCCATTGAAAATTATTATGACATATACTCATAAGTTCCTAAGAATTACCAAATACCAATAATTAACTGTGTGACCATTACGACATGTCTATTTCAATCAATCAATCAAACATGTCGGTACAGTGATTTCAATGGCAACTATTAATTTACTAATCATTGTACTGAATTACGTAAGATTAGTAAGAATAAATGTTTTTTTTTGTCCTAAGGCTCAACAAATGGTAACGTCAATATAGCACCATCATTAAAATACAATATAGTTCTTTATTCTAACTCTCACTCACTGTCCTACACAGAATGTCTCTCTAAAGCATACATGTTAATTGTAATTACTGTTATTACACTCTAAACTAATTGATAATAACAATAACTCCAGGTGTTACACATTACTGCTGTCTAACTAAATCTGATTCGTGGAGAAACGTAAGCTGTTCTGGGTGAGGGTTAAAACTCTGCCTCTCTCCCCGGGGGTGTTGTAGAGTCCTGAGAGTGAGTTTCACTGCCTCCCTCCCTTATAGCTCTCCCTGCAGGTGCTGGGCGGCCGGCGGCATGTGTGTGGTCTGGTCGCCCGAATAACCGCACTGAGACTAACTGCTAGAGTTTGGGCAAGTTGTGAGGTTAACGGAGAATAACATGGGCTTCCTATTCTGGTGCCAGCGAGGATACATTACATACCTGGGTTATGAAGTTATGGTGTAGTAGGGAGAGGAGGACTCCTGCCTGGTGAGGATATAAGCTAGGGAGAAGAGGTAGGTAGCCCGGGAAAAGGTATCGATGTGGATGCTATAAGTTGTGGGCGCCAGGGTTGTGCGCCAGTGTTCGTTTGGAAACTTTTGCGATACTTTTAATTTAATTATACTCCTTGGCAGAAAGGGTTTAATTATAATTTATCATTGAAACTAATTGAATTGAAAACTATGAGGTTTGAAGTGATGAAGAATAATAGATGGTTAGATTTTGATGTCTGTAACTGCGGAAACCGACGTTCTTTTGTTTGAACACGTCAGCTGACACAGTGGAGGGTCGGACAGGGTGGAAAATCACAACGGACAGGAGAGTTAGAGCCACAGTATGTGTAAGGCAGCAGGGAAGGAGGTCTTATTTTTGTTTTTTAATTTCTGAAAGCTTAAGTTTTATGATGTGCTGTACCTACTTCATGGTGTAAAGCACTAATGCCTCAAACATAGTTAACTACATAATACACAAAGTTACAAATATGTACCTTACTCTTGCCATAAGAAAATAATAAATGCACCAGCGGATTTTTTATATTAAAAGTGTACTCATCTACACAAATTAATAATAACTTGGCGCTAATACTATCCCAGGCAAATATATAGAAAAATAACGTGTTTACAGAAGCTTTCACAATTTATGTAGATGACGCAATGTACTTATTTGGCAAAGGAATGATCAAGAATAAGGAAATAAAATATCTGATCGTATGGAAACAAACTTCAGCTTTACAGTAAAAACAAAATACATTCCAGGAACAGTGATCCATTAAACTCAACACTGGTACATGGGGTTAAACACATATAACACACACACTCCATCTAGAGGCATGTAAGTGCACTGATCTACTCAATGGGTTTCAAACAAATGATAACGGTAAATTTGGTGTCCATTCAAATAAGTTTACTAGACTGTTTACTGTGTACAAATTACACTTTTAATGGCCATATGATTTAGGGTCGCTGGTGACTCGTAGCCGTCCAGGATCAACATATAAATACATTTGCTGGTACAGTGTGTGGATCAAAGTCTATCATACAGTGAGTCTTAGTGAAGGCTCTTACTGGATGATGTTATTGCCCGAGTGTATAGAGTAACACTACATAATCTCATGTGTTCAAATATACATGAGTGCACATGCGTAAATACATACAGGAACATTACAGTCACACTCACACACACATACCTCCCTCTCTTGCGTCTTGACAAGTTTAAAAGTTCTTCAGTACATAAACTTCTACTTCGCTAAGCCTGTGAAATTTGATAATAACTTCCCTGATCAGAAGTATTTATACGCCTCTCGTAGAAAAAAGTGCCCGATTAATGTTACACCAGTACCCCCACAAGTGATATATTCTGAAACTTATTCCTCGTGGCTAGAAACTTTCACAGGGACAAACTTAAAGGAGTTTGGCGATACATTTCAGGTCAGAAACTTTTATACGTTACTGTTAGACGAAGTTAGGAGACGAAAATGAGTGTAGGATGATGTACAAATAAATGAATATCTTCATACAAAATGTAACCTGACCTGACCAAACCTAACCTAACCTATTTAAAGTATAAATTAAACATCATATGGCAGTAAGCAAGGGCTGAAAAGAAATATACAAAATCTTACAATATACGAATTAATATTAAGTTGTAATAATAAAACTAAAAAGTTATCTCTATTTGCCAAAACCACTGATGATTTGTAAAAGCTTAAACTAATAGGGATAATTGCCTAATATCGATAACTTTTATGTATTATTTTAAGCTTCTAACTGGCCATCGGCGATCATGTACTTCATCATATTAGGTATTAATAAATTGTTTAATAGAAAACTTAAACTAACTTAACCAAACATTAACAAATATTAACGAAGTGTAATTATTTTGTTTTTGTTTTACATACAGGATAATCATCATGGGTGATATGATATTATGATATATTCTGAAAAAAATGTAAAAGACGTAAGTTTCGGAGAAAAAGAATTAAATCTAAAGTTACTCAAAACAACAGTAAAGACTTAAACTATACAGATGAGAGGAAAACAAATGCCAGTAATAAGTGCAACTAATAAATAACTAAATAAACCCTGAAACTAAATATATATAATTTGATGTTCTTCGTCTCTTATACTATAGACTAACTGCAGTATATACTTATAACATTTAATCACGGAATAATAATGGTTGCCCCTCGTGTACGAGGATGGGCCGGTCCAAGGCGTGAATTTGTTTAAGGTGTAGAAGCTATAGTCAACACAATTACCACACCCTAAGTTAACGAGTTGCATGACCTAGTGTCAATGAATAATCCAAGAAGACCGGACAACTCGCCAACTGCACTGGCTAACCATTACCTCGGAACACAATCCACTAATCGATTAACATCCAGGTCGCTAATTAATGCTGGGTCGACAGAGACAAATGAAGTAAAAAAAAAAAAAAAGTCCTACTCTGCTCGGGAATCGAACTCGGGTCGAGTCGCTTAAAAGGCGAGCATGCTGACCATTACACCACAGGTCACCAAAATAATAAAAAAAAAAGTTTTTTTTTTTTTTCGTGCTGGTCAAGCCCCGACCAGAGGTTAGCTAGACCCCCGGACAACTCTTTCGGAGCTTGGCCAGCACGTGGTATTGGTATTATTATCTCGACCTACTTATATGTTACAAAGCCACATGTGTTTTTCGGTGTTGTTTTTAATAATATTGACTTATTATATGTAAGCTAAATATCAACATATAATTGACTAAATAATATGAAAACAAACAAATATAAACGGAACTCCACGTAATATATACTATATGTGAGACTAAATATGCATAATTGATGATTAGTGATAAATTCTAGGTATTTCTCTTTTTGGGAAACTTTTCACCGGCCATAAACGATCCTGTAGATCATAAATGTACAAATAAATGAATACCTTCATACAAAATGTAACCTGACCTGACCAAACCTAACCTAACCTATTTAAAGTATAAATTAAACATCATATGGCAGTAAGCAAGGGCTGAAAAGAAATAAACAAAATCTTACAATATACGAATTAATATTAAGTTGTAATAATAAAACCAAAAAGTTATCTCTATTTGACAAAAACGATTGATGATTTGTAAAAGCTTAAACTAAACAGGGATAATTGCCTAATATCGATAACTTCTATGTATTATTTTAAGCTTCTAACTGGCCATCGGCGATCATGTACTTCATCATATTAGGTATTAATGAATTGTGAAATAGAAAACTTAAACTAACTTAACCTAACATTAACAAATATTAACTAAGTGTTATTTTTTTTTACCTACCAGAGGGTTGTGGGACCAGAGTGTGTTACCTGCCAGAGGGTTGTGGGACCAGAGTGTGTTACCTGCCAGAGGGTTGTGGGACCAGAGTGTGTTACCTGCCAGAGGGTGTGGGACCAGAGTGTGTTACCTACCAGAGGGTTGTGGGACCAGAGTGTGTTACCTGCCAGAGGGTTGTGGGACCAGAGTGTGTTACCTACCAGAGGGGTGCGGGACCAGAGTGTGTTACCTTAGTGTGTTACCTGCCAGAGGGTTGTGGGACCAGTGTGTTGCCAGAGGGTTGTGGGACCAGAGTGTGTTACCTGCCAGAGGGTGGGACCAGTGTGTGTGTGTTACCTGCCAGAGGGTTGTGGGACCAGAGTGTGTTACCTGCCAGAGGGTTGTGGGACCAGAGTGTGTTACCTACCAGAGGGTTGTGGGACCAGAGTGTGTTACCTGCCAGAGGGTTGTGGGACCAGAGTGTGTTACCTGCCAGAGGGTTGTGGGACCAGAGTGTGTTACCTGCCAGAGGGTTGTGGGACCAGAGTGTGTTACCTGCCAGAGGGTTGTGGGACCAGAGTGTGTTACCTACCAGAGGGTTGTGGGACCAGAGTGTGTTACCTGCCAGAGCGTTGTGGGACCAGAGTGTGTTACCTACCAGGGGTGCGGGACCAGAGTGTGTTACCTGCCAGAGGGTTGTGGGACCAGAGTGTGTTACCTGCCAGAGGGTTGTGGGACCAGAGTGTGTTACCTGCCAGAGAGTTGTGGGACCAGAGTGTGTTACCTGCCAGAGGGGTGCGTGAGGCGGTGTAAGTTGGAAGTGCGGCAGGAACACGAGTCTTGACCCTTAGCAAAATGAAGTGGGGAGACCATTAACCAACACATCATCATTAGCCAGCACGTCACCATTAACCATCAACTCGTCACGATTAACCAAGGCTTTACCATCAACTAACACGTCACCATTAACTAACTGGTCAACATAAACCAACACGTCACCATTAACCAACACATCACCATTAACCAGCACTTTACTCTTATGCTACACGTCACCATTAACATACACGTCACCATTAACCAACACATCACCATTAATCAGCACTTTACTCTTATGCTACACATCACCATTAACCTACACGTCACCATTAACCAACACATCACCATTAACCAGCACTTTACTCTTATGCTACACATCACCATTAACCTACACGTCACCATTAACCAACACATCACCATTAACCAGCACTTTACTCTTATGCTACACATCACCATTAACCAACATGTCACCATTAACCAACACATCACCATTAATCAGCACTTTACTCTTATGCTACACATCACCATTAACCTACACGTCACCATTAACCAACACATCACCATTAACCAGCACTTTACTCTTATGCTACACATCACCATCAACCTACACGTCACCATTAACCAACACATCACCATTAACCAGCACTTTACTCTTATGCTACACATCACCATTAATACACGTCACCATTAACCAACACATCACCATTAACCAGCACTTTACTCTTATGCTACACATCACCATTAACCTACACGTCACCAATAACCAGCGCGTCACCAAACACAGCAATAGGTGTGTCGTCCGCTGTACCATTATTTAAAGATTAATTTCGTTTTGTAATGAGGAACAAATATAACACAGACTCATTAGCTTCCTAATGGGACGACATAAAGGTGGTCAGGTATACTTCAGCCGGAGACAAATATGAGCTTAGGTTAGGTTAGGTTAGGTTGAATTATTTCATGATAGTTTTGTTGGGTCGATTTCTTAGGTTATGTTGGGTTGGCATAAGTAGCTTAGGTTATATTAGGTTAGGTTAAGTAACTCATTGATAATTAGGTTAGGTTGAAATTACATACTGATAGTTAGCAAAACAAAATTAATGTGTGTACAGTACGTGTATGATACTCAAGGCTCCTGACAGGATAGTGTGTGCAAACCACAGCTTAATGTACAATACTACACAGAACTCTTGAAAGGTCGCATCTGAACTTCAGCCTTACTTACTGAAGCTGTTTCAGAGAGTAGTGAGGGAGGCGCCATACTCTAGGTTCTTGAGATAAATTGATATACACGGTTCAGTAATCAATAGGCTGTTGAAAATCCCTTATTTTAAATTATTGTATCTTAAGTCAAATTATTGTCCGTGAAACAGTAGACTATCGTTGCTCATAACTTATGGGCAACGATATGTTATGAGTCATAACATAACGCGTTTTAATCTTCAATTGATATATACAATCGTACCAAAGGAGAGGAAAATATTTTATTTTTTACTTGTACCTAGTCTAAGGAATCTCATTGTTTATATTACAAAAACTGAAAGATGAGAATTTGTTCATTAGTTCATATAATACAAGTTCCTAATTTTATCCACAAACATTGAGAAATATCCCATGTACTAATAAAACAAGTCATGATGCTATACACTGTAGAGCCGGGCATATTTATGACCCCTACAGGTAATTCATCATATCAGACT
>NW_024713443.1:0-22479 GCF_018991925.1 Homarus americanus | reverse complement strand
TCTGGCAATTATGTTCCTGTTCTGTTATTTATGCCAACGTAAATTCAACATTGTTCATAACATACTAACCCGCAATAACACTAAAGTCTAGGTCCCCTGTAGTAGCCAATACCCTACAGTAGCAGAATCCCCAGCTTAGTGTCTACATATCTGTTTATAACAGGTTAGGGTTGTCTAAGATGTAATTGTACCAGAGTTATTTAGGCTCCTTCACTGAGCTCGGCTGTAGGTGACCGAAAGCGATGTAATGGGCCTTGTCCATCAACAGAACGTATTATATAAAATGGGTCAATACATCCATATTATATTCAGATTCACCACCCTGTAACTTTCCACCGTCTGCGAGTAAGACATGAGTTGACGTGAGCGGGCAACTCTATGAGTAACCATAGCATTTTGCCGCACAGCGAGTCTCTACCTTAGTAAGTAGCTCACAACAACTTATATCATCGTAAGGACGTGACCTAACGTTTATAAGAATACATAAACGCCGTCCTTTTCTATTCACTTTAAACAGGAACTTACGGTCGATTCACCAGGAATTATATATACAAACCCTTTATAATTAAAACAAGGAACTACCGTTTGCTTCTGTTACTTAAACCCAAAAAGTAACAACATAAACACTCTTGACGATTTTTCCACACTGATCAAACCAATCACCGCAGAGGAAATACACAAAACAATAAACAGTTTCAAGAACAAGGCCCGGGCATCAGTAAAATAAACATACCCATACTCCAGCATCTACCAATCAACATGATACTCCAACTCGGAAACATTTTTAATGCATCACTTGCCTCTGGCTACTTCCCAAGGAAATTTAAAACGGCAAGCATCAGACTTATACCAAAACAAGGTAAATCCCCAATCCAAGTATCAAACTAAAGACCAATCTCTCTTCTAGAAACACCGGGAAAAGTCCTAGAAGAAATCATTAACCGCAGACTGAGAATGCACCTCGAACTTGAAGAGAAATACAACCCCAGGCAGCACGGATTTAGAAAACACAGAGTAACCCATACAGCCTTAGCCCTAATTTACGAAAACATAGAAAACGCAATGCATAACAGAGATCACTGTAACGTAATATAAAGGGACTTAGCAATAGCATTCGACAAGGTCTGGCACTTAGGGCTCAAAAACAAAATTACCACCCAAGAACTTCCCAACAACTTTACTTCCTTTCTTTGTAACTTCCTTGAAAACAGAGAGGCCAAAATTATCATTGGTAACCACATAGGCCCAAGCATCAAGTTATATAGGGAGTACCACAGGGAAGTAACCTCTCGCCAACACTCGAGTCTACACAATATACACGGCGGACATGCCACCTCCTACACACGGAGAATACATAGCTTATGTTGATGACGTCACCCAAATCATGCGACATCCAGGCAAGGTCAAACAGATGATGGCACAAAAAACAGCCCACGCCATCGAGCAAATCAACGGATATGAAAAAAGTGGAAAATACAAACCAATACACAGAAACTAAAGATCTCACACATTACCAAAATAAACCCAGCACCAATCACAGTCAACAACGTACCTATACAATACTCCAACGAAGGCAAAATTCTGGGACTCACAGTAACAAGAACAGGCATAGCAAAACACATAACACAACGCAAAACGCTTGCCCAATCACAACTCACAAAACTACGAAGATTTAGCAAAATGGACACCAAAATTCAAATACATCTATGCAAAGTACTTGTCCGCCCCCACCTGGAGTATCCACCAATACCACGCAGCACGATGAGTAAAACCAGCCCACTTAAACTTCAATCAGTACAAAACAAAGCTATCCGTAGAGCATCAATGCATCTCCCCCCATACACCACCATGATACAAGAACTTCACGAATTATACAATATCAAACCACTGAACACACGTACACACAGCCAAGCCCACAGAATCTAGAGCAAACTTGAAGAGTTGGAGGACCCAATATTCTCCCAGTTAAAAGAAGAAGTAACTACTAAAACACACAGCTGGTGGCCCAAGAACCTTCATGCTAACATAGAAAAACAAGACCCACTTTACACATATATGTGAACAATTAACACCACCATCTAACAAACATAAATTAACACCCATTACACTAATGAATGCCTAGCTAGCTTAGCCCCCCCCCTCCCTGCCTGAGCGGGCAGGCATCTGCTGTGTGTGGCCACCACCCCACCATATCAACTCGTCTCAGCTAGGTGGACAGCCCACCTGCTATCACCCACTACTACTTTACTTCCCGTTTCTATGCTTTCCTTCTCTCTCTCCTCTCCTCTCCCAGGGCAAAGCCATTTGCCACTTTACTTCATTATCATCATCATCATCAGACGTCAGCTGAGCAGTGAGGTGAGAAGACGCATGTCGCAGTTACTCCAGACCCACGTGCTTCCACTTGCTTACGTCGGCGCCTGGCCAGACTTACTGTCGCCACACACGCCACTCTCACTTTGACGTGGATATTTCGTCTCTGTTGAATTGACTTGCTTGTTTCTCTGTGTTTTATGCTCACATTTTTTAGTGCCCTCACCGATTCTCCCAGTATTAACGAACCCAGCGGGAGCTGTCGTTAGGACAGGCCACAAAGGGGCCCCTTAGAGGTGTGTGAGATGGGCTGGTGAGTTTAGCTGAGTTGGCTCCCGGACAGATGGCCGAAGGACGTTTGGCCAACTGACGTTTCACTGACGGACATTTGACCGAACGGGCATCGAGCCGACGGACATTTAGCCGAACGGACAATAGACTGAACGGACAAATGGTCGAACGGACAATAGACCGAACTGACCAATGGCCGAACGGACATTTGGCCGAATGGACATATGGCCTTTTTAATTTATTTTATATTTTTCTTTCTTCTTTGCAATGTATGACCCCATTGTTTGATGTGTCCTAAACAGTCAAGGTTAGATCTTGGGTTTGATGAAGAGATGATCTGAAAGAACTTTTCTTACAATTTGAAAAAGATTGCCGAGGTCGTTAGAGTGGCCCCTAACAGTGATGGCCTGTATTGCTAATTCGTGTTGAGTGGAAAAGCTGGGTCAGTTTTTATAGCACTAGAAATGGCACAAAGTAAAGACTAAAAAGATGATTAAGGAAACTAAACTTAAACACCAACTGACCTCTGAATTTTATAGACAACAGTATATAGAAATATGAAACAAGATAATGAAAGCTATATTGAACTAGCACATAAGGTTAGGAAGTTTGGTCTGAGATGGTTTAAGGCCGCCCGAGCTGTGTCTTATGAGACGAAACAATAGATTTAATATTACTAGAAGTTTAAGGGCAAAAGAACATTGGATATTAGGAGGTATACTTGGAGGAGAGAGATGTGGGTGTTTGACAAGGCTGCTGCTAACCGTCAATCCTCTTCAACTCATCGAGAGTTATTTGCAGGTCCCAGGCGTCACACTGTGTACCGAGTAGAGGGTGACTCAGTGTAAGGGTGGTAAGTCTGGTGGAGTCGGTGTGGGCAGGCCCAACTCCATGTGGCCTTGTGGAAAGGACTGAAGTGGTGTCTCGTCCCATCTGGAGTCTTCTGGAATTCTGAGGAAGGACTAATGTGTTACTATTATCGACAGGTTGGTCATATTAGACGTCATTGACCCAGGTTATCAGTAAAAGCAGGATAAAAGGGAAGCAAAGTGTGACGACTTGTAGTCCTTTGGTTGTAACCCAGAAATAGCAGTGAGAAAAGGTTAGCAGATTTTGTTTAAACCTTTTGCATTACATTTAAGAGATCATTTTAATTGTTGGAATTGACTGTAAGAGCATACACTTCTGTGCGGGTGTTGAGGATACTGCATCTGCCTGATTTGGTACTGAGGTAGTGTTCCTTTTCTGAAGAAGGTTTTGACAGGGAAGTATTTCTCTGCAGGAGTTAACCATGAGCCGATTCACATGGGTTATACATGAAGACTAACCATGTGAGCAGGTTGTCACTGTTAAAATTGACTACTCTGCCTGTGAAATGAAATTAATCGTTCATGATAGAAGCCAACATTGCTGATGAGGATTGTACCAGAACCTATTGTGACAGAAGCTGTGTTTGTTAGACACCGAGGAATTAGATAGGAGAATTCCGGGTTTGTTTCCTTCCTGCGCTGTTCCTAGGAGTCAAACGAGTATGCAGAGAGAGACTGGTGATTTGGCTGAGGTTGAGGGCACTGATAGTTCGAAAACTTACAGCCTATTAGAAGGTGGTGTGGACTTAGGAGGATTGTTCGAGAATAGCTCGAGTGTCGGTTTTGGGAACTCGCATGAAGAGGGTGTACCGCCTGATGTCACTAGTCCTGATCTCGGAGATCCTCCTTTGGTGATGGAAAATGTACCAGTGGACAGGGATATGTTGGTTAAAGCTCAACAAAATGGCCAAAATTAACGACGTTGCTCCTAAGAGCTTTGGATGTGAAGGACTCACATCAAACCCCTGTTTGTTACTATGTTGATAAAGGAGTTCTTAAGCTTAAGTTCAGGTGTTGATGTTTCTGGAGGTGAAACATGGGAAGAAGTCCATTAAATTGTAGTTCCGCCTTGTTACCGGAAGGATATTATGAGCTGAGTACATGATTTTGTTGGAGGGCATCGCAGGGTTAACAAAACTTGAAAGAAAATTATACCTAATTTCGTTTGGCCTGGGCTAAGGAAGGATGTATCTGATTACTGTGGAAAACTTGCCATGTGTGCCAGGTAGCTGGAAGAAACCCTAACCAGTTTGATTAAGCCAGCACCCTTGAGCGGCAATTATGGATGACCCTAAGTAAAGTAATCATTGATGTAGTTCGCCCTTTACTTAAGAACGAAAAAAAAAAAGGGAAAAAGTTTTGTTAAGTGTTATGTGCTCTGCTACAAAGATAACCTGAGGTATTTCCGTTGAAGAATTACTGCTAAGTTGTTGTTGCTGCTTTAACCAGGTTTTTACCCAGTATGGTGTGCCTCACGGGGTTCAATCTGATCAAGGGACGAATTTTACCTCTAAGGTGTTCAAACAAGTGATGCAGAAGTTGGGAATTAAGCAGTATCTTGCCACAGCTTACCCTCAGAGAGTCAAGGGCCTTAGAGCACTTTCAATCAGACGTTCAAGTCGATGTTGGAGGTCCTGAAAGAAACATGGATAAGAAATAATGTAAAAAGCCTTTAACTCGGAAAGTAAAGGATTTAAAGAACGTCTAGTAAAGCTTACAAGGTGCCCACGAAAACTTTGTAGAGACCCAGACAAATGAAGGACAGGTATGATATAAAACTCAACAACGGAGTTTTTGAGCTTGGTGACTCTGTTCTAGTTTTATGCCTCTGTATGCCAAGCCATTTCAAGAAAAGTTTCAGGGACCTTTGTATAGCTTGGAAAATTTATGATATTAATTATGTAATACATACTCCTAATAGAAAGAAAAAACAAAGGTTCATATTAATCTAATTAGTACCTTGATAGAGCTCAGCATAGTGTTACTGAATGGATGCTAATGATAGTCCTAAGGAAGACCAAGCGCTTGAAATTATAGAACCAAAATTGTGTAATAGTGATATCCTGAATAATCCTCTGAAGTTCTCCCACCTTTCGCAGTCAGAAGTCAGATGACTTGTGCAATCTGCTTAATTTCCTCAGATATTTGGAGACGTGCCGAAGCCGTGCAAAGGTGGAGCATGATATTGAACTGGTGGACGGTTCGTCAATCGGCGTCTCCTTATAAAATGAGTCCTCATCAGAAGGCGCTCACGAGGAAGGAGGTAGACTTGCTACAGCATGGACTGGTGGAGCCAAGTGACAGTTTTTCGTCCCCTATTTTGTTGGTGTCCAAGCCTGACTCCAGCAAAACGTTGTGCACTGATTATCGCAAAATCAATGCGATCACCCAGACAGACTCGTATCCTCTACCCAGGATTGATGACATCATCGACGACATCGGAGACGCCAAATACATCACCACCCTTGACTTGCTGAAGGGGTATTACCGGGTGCCACTTGCAGGGCTAAGAAGATGTCTGCCTTTGTGACACGGATGGTCTATATCAATATCGTGTGATGTGGTTTGGACTGAAAAATGCACCTGCTACATTCCAGCGATTAATGAACACAGTGGTAGCGGGGCTTCACAATGTGCGAGTCTACATCAATGATCTTGTCCTTTTTTTCAAACACTTGGGAGGAACATGTGAAGTGCCTGGGTGAACTATTCCAACAACTGGCATACTACCACCTAACTGTAAATTCAGCCAAGAGTGAATTTGGTTATGCTTAGGTAACATATTTAGGGAATGTGGTTGGCTATGGAAAGTGTCGCCTGTAGAAGCAAAGGTGGAAGCTATAAAGGAGTTTCCTGTCCCTACCAACTGACAAGTGGTAATGAGGTTCCTGGGAATCGCTGGCTTCTACAGAAAATTTTACCCTAACTTTGCTTGTGTCGCAGCGCCCTCACAGACTTAATGAGTCCAAAGAAACCATTTAAATGGACTACAGAGTATCAGTTGGCATTTAGGAGAATATGCCATCCTGTCAACATCTCCAGTGTTGAAAGCTCCAGATTTCTATCAGCCATTCAGTCTTATGGTTGATGCAGTGGTGTGGGGTTGGAGCAGTGCTGATGCAATATGATAAAGATAAAGTTTGCATCCAATGCGTTATTTTCAAAAAGAAATTGAAAGGTTATCACAGAAAGTATGCGACAATTGAAAAGGAAGCTTTGGCTATAATTTTAGCAGTTGAAAATTTTAAAGTATATGTTCATTCTCCATTCCCATTAGTGATCATAATCCATTTCAGTTTATTAATAGAATGAATGGAAGGAATAGGTTATTGCGATGGTCTCTCGAGTTCAGCCTCTTAATTTGGAAATAAGGCATATAAAGGGAAGGATAATATCATAGTTGATGCTCTTTCAGAAGTAAATTCTAACACGTATAATTATATTGGTTGTATGCGAATTGTTTTCTTTTTATTTAATTAGGTGATTGGTAATATTTGATTTTATTGACTAACCTTTAAAGCCTGGTGGCTTTCTTTTTGGGGAGGTGTTATGATGAACTACTTCCTCAGTTTGTTTAGGGAAGACTATGGTCACAAGATGGCGCTGGCCATCACTCAGTCTGGGATATAACTTGCCAGTCTTAGTGCCATAGTATGTGGAGTCCTGTGATTGGTCCTGGTCGGGAGGTGGAAAATCTGGTGTGCTCCAGAGTCAGTTACTGAGTATACAGTGAAGTCGAGATCTAGTCTCCTGTCTCCTAAACCATAGGTATCGAGTGTTAGTATGCTCTTACTGCTTCAGACCCCAGAGTTAATATATTTTATATGTTGATGTTTAGGTTGTAGTATTATTTTATATGGTGATGTTCAGGATTTAGTGATTATATACTGTTATAGTGTGATGGTTAGGATTTAATGTTCATTTTTATTACTTGGAGTTTTCGGTTTCTTTTGTGTTTATCTTTTGGATAAAGTTCCGTCATCAGCTTTGGTTTTACTTTTGTAAATAAATAGTAAGTTTCAACTGTTAAGTGATTTTCCTTATTAAACAGATTAAAGAATGTTATGGGAGGGGCGGGTTAAGAAACTCTCTTTGTATCGAAATAATACCAAGATTTTGCCATGTCTTCCAACAGCATACCCAATGAAAGGCTGAAAGTTAAACTGGAAAGATACGGGACTCGGGGAAGTGTACTAGCACTAATAGGAGACTTTCTGTATGATCGCAAGCAGTGTGTGGTGATTAATGGTATGAAATCGTCGTGTACCCTTGACAAGCGGGGTACCACAGGGCAGTGTATTTGGCCCGTTGTTTTGTTTGTTTCATAAATGCCATGCCAGAAACTATACACTCCTCCATACAAATGTTTGCGGACGATGCCAAGTTACTTAGGGAAATTAAGGACCACATAGACTCTGAGGAGCTGCAGAAAGATCGCCCTGAGCTTCAAGAATGGTCGATCAATTTGCTGCTAAGATTAATTCAATGTCAAGGCTTATAAGAAGGTCGTTCAGATAACGATCATCAAGAGTGGGGTGCTTCCTCGCCTGTAGTAATGTCATCCCTTCTGGTCCCAGAGTTATGCAGGACTGTCACTTCATGAAAATGTTCAAAGGAGGGCCACCAGACTGATGCCTGCACTTCGGCACCTCAGCTACCAAGAGAAATTAGAGCGCCTGCAACTGCCTAGTTTATACTACAGACATGCAAGGAGACCCTAATTGAGGTGGATAAACATCTTAAAGGGCACTACTCTGTCTAGTGTCCATACCTGGAGCTGGCCCCGCCCTACAAGTGGACGCAGCTCAAGGTTGAAGAAGCCACAAATCCAGAAAACTGTGAGGGCGAACTTTTCGGAGTGAGAGTTGTGAACTCTTGAAACAACCTGCCAAAATGTTGTGACGGCACAGAGTGTAGCTCTTTCAAGACCAAACTTGACAAGCACTGAAGCAGGTTCAGATACATTCAGGAACCAGTGCATGCCCAGTACTTGCCAACAGTGCATAACAGAGACGTGACCGACCGCCCAAGTGGCTAATGAGCCGATCAGTGGTGAAGAGGATTAAAGTAAATGTAAAAGTAAATTATAGACCGTCCTGAAATCGAATACAAATTATCGCTAAATATAATGCTATTTATATGTAGGAAAAATATTGAGAGTAATAATATATTCAACCAACATACCGGCACTTTAGGCTCAATTAACCGAAATGTTGTTGACAAATCATTATATTCTAGATTGTGGCAGACTTTAATCATCTTATGGTGAACTGATCACTGTTTTTATCCACTTTTGTTCCACATATTAACCGTAATATACTATATCAACTCGCCTCAGTCCGTACCGTACTTCTACATAATTTACATGCTACCAATGACTCAGCTCAGATATCGTCCACTGCGACTCATCCACAAATATTACCAGTAATAACATTAATTTTAAAAGGAAGAATTGTTACATCAGGGATATCTTGCTGCATCCAACACAGGTTTCTCTAACGTAACTATTTACTAATTACGCTTTCAAAATTAGATGATTTCCCACAATCACACTTCAGGACGCAACCAACGCCTATCAACCATTTCCCCACTGCTTCGCAGATACCTTAGTAGGTATGAGGCTATGGGAGTAAACCCCAAACGTAAATTCTGCGTGGAGCCCCGCATCAGGCAGACATGCTTACAGAGCTCCAACAAGACCCCAACGGCGGCATTGGCGGAAGAGGTGACCAACATGGGAACCCAACGACTACACCGGCAGAAGAAATCAATGCATGATGGACAGGCTACTAAGGCGAAACCCAACAAAGTGGGCCATCGGCAGTCCATTGCAACTCTCCCCTCCCCAGTCCTTGCAACACTTGCACCACTGGAGCAGGAAAGGAAAGCCAAGATGTGTGGTTGCAGCCTGTGCTCCTGCTTCACCACATAAATCAATTCATGCACAGCCATCATCCAGTTCATCATACTTATCATCATTATCAAAGCCTATACCCCCAAAGTTCTACGGCGACGGAGACAGAAGAGATGACTGCCGGGAGTTTCTAATCATAACTCTGCACCTGGGCAAAATAGATAAGATGGTCGTTTATGCCCGAAATCTAGGCAGCATTGCAATCCAGTCCTGTCTGTGCGACTGAGCAATCCTTTCGAGGAACCACTCTGCTCACCTCACAAGGGAGGGAGCTAGAAAGGTGCCCTAACATAGCCTGCCTAAAGAACCAACCTGACTGGGCAACTGCACAGTAAGGTCATCCCTAGGCAATCAAAAACACAATAATTATAACAGATAAAACAAAAACAAACTATACTTATGGTCGCTGCATGGCATGTCAGGACCCTTCTGGATACTGGCACCAATGACCATCCTGAAATAAGAACCGTCTTTGTGGTAAAGAGCTGGCTAGGTATAACATCGACATAGCGGGCAATTAGTGAGTCTCGGTTCCTAGACGAGGATAAACTCACAGAACGGGGGTCTGGCTATACCTTCTTATGGAAAGGTAAGGCTGCTGCGGAGAAACCTCATTTGTGGGTTGGCTCTGCCATCCGCCAATGCATCCTACACAAGTTAACTGAAATGCCTGTTGGGATCAACGAGCGCCTCGTGATGCTTATAAAAGTACCCTTCCCTTATATAAATATTTAAAATGAATAACACCTAGTTATTCACGAAGTGAAATCAACATGTCGTGGCAACAGACAGATGGGCTTGCAACTCTCTCAAAGGTCGAGTGCAGGTCAGCTGATTAATCATAGGAGGGTCGTTCACGCCTCTGAAGAGACAGAATGCTAGTTGCATTCGATTACCACTTGAACAGGAAGTCAGACACTTAAACTCAACTGTTATCTCAAAGTGTTATTCACATTTCCTGGAAAGAATTCATAATTTATTCTCCCAGATTATATCTGTGTATAGTTGCTTCTACAATAAACAAGAAAACAGCGATACGTTTTACATCAAACCCAGCCACATAAAGAGTTCCAGAACTTAATTAAAACAATTAATGTAATACTAAAACAGCTATCACACTTGGTGGCAGTGGTGAGACGAATACTGAAAACTAGCGCAGTATTCAGAAACAATAATTATTGATGACCCAAGTGGCACTTTAAGTGAATCATCAACAAACAAGCATTTTCAAGTAAAATAAGTGGACAGTGGTTATAAATACTTGCAAAACGTTTACACAGAAATCCAGTGGCAACAAAGACATTATAAAGACTTGCAGACATAGCAGCCAAACCTCCAGAGCCAGCTCATGGTCACCTGACTGGAGCCAGATCAAATGAACCCACCTGAATGTTGTCCTCGTGTAGCAGCCAGCTAACAGCCAGCCAGCCAACCAGTAGCCAGTAATACAACGCAGGAGTACTCGGAAGGTTGGCACCATGGTTCCAGACATGCAAACAACCTCTTGTAACAATCAAGCCTCTCCAGTGTACAAGAAAGATCAGCCTCCCAGGTTTTCGCCACAAGAAAGGTCAGCCTCAGGGTGATCGCTACAGAAAAGTTAGCCTCAGGTTGATCGTCGCAAGACGTGAAGTCATCCTTCCCAGAGTAGGACGTCATCGATTTCGTCACGACAGTGTCGACAATCTACGGACTCTTCGGTCAGGTAAATCACAAATAATCCTTATTTTACAGACTACACAAAACAAGTGAACTTCAAGAAGTCTTCACACGTAGTCAGTATAAAATAAACTATATGCACAACTGCCTAAAAGCAAAACTAAATAAATACATTTATAAAGTAGGAGAGGACTTACATAAATTATTTATACTTTTCATGCTTTTAATACTTTTATAATATAAATTTTCCTTCTCTTCATTTCCATAACTCATTATAAATACTTTTGCATTGTTCCTTGAGTGGGCAATTTAGTGAATGTTATGCTGCAAGTGATGTGATAAATGTCCAAAAATTGAGGTTTTAAACAAAATTAGTAACTCAGACTCAGATAGTCAGTCATCTACAAATTCACAGGAACTAGTGGCAACTGAAAGTGAAGATTTACCACAAATTAGCCAAAAAGAGTAAACACCTTCAGACTCCTTAGCTAGCTGTGAATATTACATAGATTCTCAGTTCGAGGACTTCACAGTAGACAACTTAAATCAGGTAACACTTACTACCATTACCTTCTGTTAATAATGCTAGTGCTTTAACTAACAGAACAAAATTGGCAACAGGTGGTACTACTAACCAACAGACTTCATCGGTCTGTCAAACTGTAAAAATACTTCCAAATAACATTAAGGTACAAGAATTTACTGCAGAAGATGCAGATTATAATACCTTAACACAGTGGTTCTCAACCTTGTTTGCCCATGAACCTTTCACCATATGTCAGAATGTCATTCTCCTCCTTCCAAGATTGTCTGCCTCAAAAAGTGCATTCCAAATAATATGCATATAATACTGAAAATCCTTTTATTTTTCCATATTAGTATCAGTTTACCCCCCTGAAAACCTGGAAATTCCCTGGTTGAGAACCCTGCGGCTTAACATTTCTGCCTAAGTGCGAAGAAGTAATGCGAAACAATACTGTTACTAACGATGGAGATAAAATTTCATACGTCTAAAGCAACGTCAAAATCGGTAGTCGGGCATATAGAATGATGTACTCTTCAGCCTTTCATGAAACAGTTGACTATAAAACGTTTAAAACAGCTCATATCCTTTTCGGGTCAGGAAAAATGGAGGTGCGCTTACTTGGATTTTCAAGGTGTGGAGCATACAAGTACCAGTGTGTTTGCCCACGATGCAAAAGAAGTACAGGCTTTAGCTGGACACACTATGAAGGATCTTTAAACTTACATGACATCTCAAATTGGTTTGATGACGAAGGAAAAATAGCTAAGGAAAATTTCTACAAGATCATTGAGTTTACCTTGGTGCTAACGAACCAACACGCAAGGCAGCCAGAAAGAAAAAATAAAGATTAAGCTTGTAGACTACGTGAAAAATTTTAATCCGGTGGAAACTATTCCTAGGGCTCTGTCAGTAGCACCGTAACCAGTTATATGGAACAACCACAAACTACCAAACACCAAAAGGCATCCTTTTGCAAAATCTGCAAACGTAAGGACATACCACAGAAAATTGTTGGTTTAGAGGACAAAAGGACAAAACCCATCTTGCCCACAGCAAGTTCAGGGAAGGGATCCTCCTGGACTTCTACCCCAGAGTATCCTACTAAACCATAAAGTCTAAGAACACACCAACTAATAAAATGCCTACAAACACTAAAGGCACTCTGAATAAATGGTGTGTACTACATGACTCTCCATACCATAATACAGAAGATTGAGAGAATCTACCACATGAAGTTAGAGCATGCAAACCGACGGGGAACAAGTAGACAGCCTTCGAGGGAAGATGCGCGCGTCCAGCAACACAGTGTGGTATAGTGTACAAGGTACAAGAAAATAACGCTTCCACCACAGGCTCATTAATCCCCGCAGCAAACAAAGTGGAGGTGTTGACTGTACCAGTGAGGATAGGTAACAATCAGTTATCCCTAGATATAGATACAGGGGCCTGTGCCAATGTCATCTCAAGCAGCAATATCCTCCTAATAAGTGGCCAATTAGACATAGGGGTGACAACATTGCCAATCCGTTTTTGGCGTCCAGTAAGGCTTTTCTGGGTAATTTCAACATAGTAAATGCATTCTCTTTGCCAGCGGATGGGTTAATCGGTGTTCTCAAACTAAAGCAGAACAACATTAATGTTCAGCCAAGAAATCACACCATAACGCATAACTGTAAAACTTACTACGAAATGCAAACTTTACATCCATTGCTTACCTCGGGTGTTAAATCAGTTACTCACTGAAACATCAGCAGTAGTGTGGCCTCTCGAGCATTTTCGGGATCTCATTTTTAATATCCGATCACAGTGCACACAGATCATGTAGCCGTGACAGAACTATTTCGCACTCGACTTTTAGTATTTACCGGGTCGTGCAAACGTGGTAGCTGATTCGCTATCCAGACACATAGCTCCCGTCATGCCACTACCCACGTTCACGCTGCCACAGTTAAGGGCGGAACACTACAGGATCCACTGTGGTATAAGGTAGTCTATGCCATGGAATCGGGAGATGAGGTAAATTTGCCAAAACTACCTCTACCACTCTCACAGTTTGAGCTTTGGCACGACATAGTGTATCGCTCAGTAAAAACACAACAAGAGTTAATCTCTCAAATTGTTATTCCTACATCACTAAGAAAATATTCACCCTCTTCCATGACGCACTCCAAGCTGGGCATCCGGGGCAGACAGATGTCTAACAGAAATTAGAAAAAATATTATGGAAAACTATGAGGACCGACATCGAGCATCACATTGCGAAGTGTATATCTTGTGCAAAACACGAGAACAACGATGGATCACGCTCCAATCTTAGAATGCCCGACGCCTAAACATCCATGGAATACAGTTGTGATCGATTTATTGCGACTATCAAAAAGCTATCAAGGCTCTAATTACGTACTTGGGTGCGTTGACACTTCTCAGATTTGTGGTACTAACACCATTGCAGAATAAGTCTGCCGAAGCAGTGGCTCATGCGTTAGTCACTCATCCCATCTGTCCTTTTCTATACCTAGGTGATATTCTCAGATAAAGGGGTAAGAATAAACTCTTAGCAGCAATATGTCAACAACACGACATCACACAAACCTTCACAACAGCCTGCGTAGCGAAAGCAGGAAAATGGTCTGCCAGACCATTTGCAGGACTTGTTTGCCAGGAGGTCCCAGTGGCTGAATGAGGCTCAAGTGATACAACTGGAACAGTTATTATTGAAGTACACAGACGTCTCTGGGGGACCTAGATCTGGGATGTACAAACCTGGTACAGCATCACATCGACACTGGGAATCACCGTTCAAGCAGCAGCTCGTCGCCAGGAGTCAGGAGTCGTCCAAGTGAGGAAGAAGGAGGCTCAATGCGGTGCTATGTGGATGACCGCGCCTCAATGACGTAACGGTGATTCCTACCCTTCTTCCAAGAATCGATGACGCACACACTGGATGCACTGGATTGAATTGAAATATTTTATTTAGCCAGAAATACACAGATACAGGGTGGATAATAATAACAATATCAACATGTCTGAGCCAGTTGAGAACCTGAGCTTTCTTTTAGGCACTTGATATATACTATAATTTATCTCAAGAAAGTATTATGTAACATTTAGTAACATTTGGAATAGTACAATAGCATGGTGGTAATATGAACATTTCATAATGTTACCACAGTTCAATATTTTTTATTTTATTTATTTTTTAGTTTAGTTTTTTATTCATATTATAAGTATATATATAAATTACAGTGAAATTGAAAAACATGCACTTAAGTATAATGGGGAGCAGTACAACATGAGTTGTACAGTATTAAGGTTGAACAAGAGGACATAGCTGTCAGGATTATGTCTAGTTGGCAATTATGTTTATTGCAATGATAATTTCTTATCTATTTACATGATAATTTCCGATAAAACGGTTTTGATGGTACAATAAGACCAGGTACTGTAAATATAGTAGGTATTACAAGAAATATTAATACTTAGACAATAGACAGAACTAAACTCTGGAGAGTCAGGAAAGTAATAGTTACAGTTAGGGGTAACCCAGTGAGTTTTGTAGAAAGGCATCAGGATCAATATGAGGGAGTATTGTGTCGATACTATGGATAAAGGGGTGTAATACATACGATCTAGCACATCTAAGGGAATGACATTAGCATCATCATTGTGGGGAACATTGATACTGATTAAGGAACAGTAAAAACTCAGGGTCACTGAGGTGTGAAAAGAAAGATCTATGAAAATTATAATAGTGGGAGGGTGACGTACTCCAAGTGCTACAACCAACAGAATTAAGATGACCGGTACTGTTGAGGGTGATTCCCAGATAGAGTGGGACGCGCCTGTCACTCAATTTTGAGGCGTTGCGGTGGTGTGGTGTAATCCAGGACAAGGTTCTTGAAACTCCAGGGCACGAGCAGTAGATATATTCAATGAGTGTACAAGACTGGGCGTGATAGCCAACCGATACAGGAGCGATTACCGGGACCCCGGACCGTAGGTAGGCCGGAGCCGATCTGAGGGTTAGCTAGCTAGGCAAGGAGAGTTGCTAGACATTACTAGGACAATAAATGAGGTCTTCTAATTACTCGACTAGCGCGGTACAGACATAGTACATCGGGACATAGTAAATGGACATAGGCATTAGACATAAGCATAGATATCAGACATGCTATAATAATATGTAGTAATACAGACATGTGAATAAATGGTACAATGAATGGTAACAAGAGTCCTGGCATATGTTGCACATATCTTGGAGCATATCTATACAGTTTCCACCACAGAGGGTAGACGGTAGTACTGAATTGGTCGGCAGGGGGGAACCCCAGGTGATAGGGACAGTGGCTGGTTCCCCTCAGTGGGGGGCTCGAGGCTTGGGTGGGGGTTGGCAGAGGTGGGAGTAGGCGGGGTCCACTTGCCCGATCCTCACAACAAGGGTTTTATGACTGAACGTCACGTTTCTTGTTTTGCTTTTTAAACTGGTCCATTTGCTGTAGACGGCTTTAGTATACCTGGGCAGAGATCCTCGTTGACCAAGATAGTGGTGACTTTCAGTTTACTGCGTTGATAAAACACTTTGTCACGGTCAGAGGGGATGAGAAGTTCGTTATGATATCGCGGGCGGGAGGAGTTGGGTTTCCGGACGCGAACACGGTCAAACTTTACTTCAGGAAGTTTAAAATGTTCATTCAGCAGGCGTGTAATTTTTGTTGATGACTCCAGTTCTCGTGGATATCTTCAGGATTTCGGCAAACCTGAGGTTGTTTCGCCGCCCTATGTCATCCACATAATCCACCCGGTCTGCTGTTGTCGTCAGTTCGCTTTGAGCAAGGAATTCTCCCTCACTCAGCTGTTGTACTTGGGTCTTGAGTGTTCGGTTCTAATAGCTTCAACGTTCAACTTTGATTGTAAGTCACTTATTTCCCTTGAGAGAATTCAAGCTTCTTTATCTCACTTAGCTGGTCAGTGAGACGCCGGTCAGCTTTAGCTTCCTGATGGTCTCTTAATCATTTGTTGTATGATCTGTATGAGAGTCCGTTGACCCCCATTATCACATCAGTAAGCTGTTGTTTCGTGAAATTTGAATGTTTGATACTAGCAGCCAACTTAGACATATGAGCTAGTGAGGGCTGAGTAGCTGGCAGAATGGAGACGGTCTTTTTTTTAGAGAAAGGAGGAATGAAGGAATATTAGAGGTGGGGGAAGGAAGTTATAGTTCGAAAATTGAAGAAATTTAGGAGGAAAGAGAGGGCGGGCTGACCGCCTAGCTGCTAATTATGTGTTAGGGTGGTGTCATGGGTTAGTTATTGTTCGTCGGTACAGGCACTAGACAGCCTACCCTGTCCCATTTATGGGTGTTTTAAGGGCCTTATTTCATATTCCGCCGACCCTACTGGCGGATGCTGGTCTAGGGAGGTTGTCTATTGCCTGGCCGTGTAGACGGGGGTGTAATGGAACTTTGAGATTTCGTAACTTTTTGGGGAACCATGTATGGTTGTTGTCGTTATCTGGTAGTCTTTGAAGGAGTTCTTGCTCTGATCGTTCTATCTTTACCAGATTCTGCTGGCCAGGGTAGCTGCTGGTTGATGGGTTTCATTCTCAGGTCTCTATGTATCTCAGCTGTGGTTCTGGTGAAGGGGTATCTTTCACATGTGACGAATCTTAGGCTTCATTTTGGACCACCTGTAATTTTAATATTTGAGTGATGCTCATAGTATGAAGAGGTATTGCTGGGTAAGTTAATATCGGTGTGATAAATGCTGTCACCAGGCGGAGTTGTATTTTTCTCAGGAAGCGCTTAAAGCGTATAGTTTTCAGCTCTCTTCTAGTCTAGTTGTGTGGTAACTGAGTGGCCTGGTGGGATGGTGGGGGAGGGTGGACGGTGAGGGTGGACAGGGCTCAGATTACGTGGCATTGAGGGAGCTTGGCCTACACCTCTCTCAGACACGGAATCAGATTTCCTAGAAATCAGACTGGGATCTTGAAAGACCCTGTTTGACGAAAACACGCAGCTCCCATACACACGTCCCAGCACCACCAAGTGGTGTTCAACACTCGACATGAAGTCTGGGTATCATCAGGTGAAAGTGGCTGAGGAAGACAAGGAAAAGACAGTATTTTCTTATGGGCAAGGGCTGTGGCAGTTCAAGAGTATGCCATTCGGCTTGTGCAATGCACCAGTTATCTTCGAACACTTGCACTGGAATACTGCTCTCATATACCTGGACGACGTGATTGTCTTCGGAACTTTCGAGCAGGAACTGGGGAGGCTATCGGACGTGTTTGGCCGATTCCGGCTGCACACCTGAAACGAAGTCCAAAGAAATGCTACTTGTTCCAGAAGGAAGTTCATCTGGGACATACAGTAAGTGAAGACGGATACGCACAGACCCAGAGAAGGTGGCGGTGATGAGAAACTAGCCAGTGTCAACTTGCATAAGGGAGCTGCCCTTGTACCTACTTCGGCACGGTCGCAGCACCGTTGCACAAGCTGACTAAGAAGGACAGAAGTTTGGGACTACTGAGAATCAAGGCCTTGACAAGCTAAGGATGCCGTCAGCTCCCGGTGATCCCGTATCTCGATCCAACTCAACCATTCATCTTGGACTGTGATGCTAGTGATGATGGCATCGGTGAGGGTGCTGTCTCAAAAGACTGATGACATCGAGTACGTAGTGGCATACTACAGCAAGAAGTTACGTCCTCCAGAAAGAAAAATATTGTGCGACCAGGAAGGAAATCTTTGTGTGGTAAAGTGTTTAGACTTTTTCCATCCCTACCTGTATGGATCAAATACCATCCACTGACCACGCAGCACTAGGGTGGCTAAGACCCTGAACAATCCAGAAGGATAACTGGCACGGTGAATTAGGAAGCTGGATCAGCACAATTATACTATCCAGTAAAGGCCTGGGCAGATACATGGAAATGATGACAGTCTGAGCAGACGACCCTGTGATTCTGATTATCAGCAGTGTTGCTGGAGAGTGGCACTTCTCAAGAAGTGTAGTCGCACTATAGTGGAGGAGGAGGATTCAGCCTTGAAAAGTTGCAGATGGAACACCAAGACCTGCGACCAGTGTTCGAGTGGATGAGCCAGAGCTCGGTGCGGCCAGCAAGGAGACTACTGGATTCAGTGGAAAGCTCTTTGGCTGAAGGATGGTCTTCTGCGCGCCAGATGATCTCAGCGTGGACATCTCGGAGTGAAGAAAACCCTGAGTCACCTGGCGACAAAGATCTAACTGGGTCAGCATGCGAAAGATGTGGAAGAATTGTGCCATTCAAGCGATATCTGCTGCGCCAAGAAGGGACTAAAGCTACACACGCGTGCCCCACTGCAGTTGTATCATGCAGGCGCACCAATGGTGAGTGTAGCAGTGGATATGGCGACTTCTGCCACTCACTGCTAATGGGGAACAAGTACAGTCTCGGCCAAAGATCCTGTCCCTGGCAGTTTTCGCTTAACCGGTTGTGACAACGTCTGAGGCACGCATGCTCGAACATCCATGACGTGGGTCAGAAGCCCGATTCTGTGAACAATCCATTATATGGCGTCTCCATGTGCATATCCTCTATGAACTACACAATTTACCGATGATGGGAAATGGTAGAATGTATTTTATACTATATGATTTTCAATATAACATTATCAGTGTTATTGGCCACTGTCACTCGGTAGCTAAAACATAATGTCTCGATCACTCATGTCTACCACACCATAATTTCCAGTTTTAATGTAATATTTGTATCCAAGTAAAATGTGCTGCCGTGCATAAAGAAAGGATATGAAATGTTTGCGATGAACTCTTATTGTTTCATGTAATATTACATAAGTATGAATATAGGAATATACAAGTAAAATGTTATATCTTAGGAGAAATAAATTACTTATATGTTACAAGCACACTTTTAATTATATAGAAATAAAAACGAACACACATTGTGTCTGCTAGACACCTCAACTATGGGGATAATCTATTCTAGAGCGTGTCTATGTGGTCCACTTTGAACTACACTACTTATAGGTGATAATATTTCTCTTATGCGAGTGCCGGGAAGACAGATATTTGTGTAAACGTATAAAACACTAATTTCATAGTAGACAGGTTAATAAGGAGACTGTTGGTGGCGGAATATTATCCCTTCCTATTGCTTTTATTAAAGTTAATAATGACTCCAGTCTCATTACACATGATAGTTTAATGTAACATGGAAATGACAATCCTAGAGACAATTAATGCCATTGACCACAACCTTTAACTTGCCTGAGGTTATGACGTGTCATACAGCAACCGCTCGGTCATTCCAACAACTACAACCAAGGAGACCAACACCAAATATCTCCCAGAGACGGCAACGTCGGCATGCGTAACGCCGGGTTAACTATCGGCGAGATCGCAAGGCAGATGGGACTCTCGAGATGGACAAGGTGGTGTCCTGCCAGTCTCCGGTAATTTCGACGATTGGTATCAACATACTGTACAAGCAAAACAACCCCAGGCAGGTAGATTTCCACCAGGTCACATAAACACACTTGTGAACTGGGTCTCCTTAATAATCACTAAATCTTTACAAAATTGTTCACAGGGAATGTCTTCACAGCTTGACTCATCACTTCGAATATATAGAGTCAGCACGCTACCAGTGTTCAATTCCTTCTTCTTTTTCACTTTATATCACTCACAACAATTCAACAATACTTGAACACCAATTATCTTTAGCTGTCGCTAGGCTTGTACTTCACACTCTGAGCAGAACGGACTACTTCAGGCAGCTCGGTGGCACTTACAGTATATACCTCTTGTCAACCACCTAGAGCATTCTAGTATCATCTAGGCCAGGGGAGGTCAACCTTTGTGTGATGTGATCTATTTTTCCCCAGTTACCCTGATGCGATCTACCAGCCTAATATTCACCCATAACACCCCCTCCGATTGCTAAAATACGCTGATTCGGAGAGAGAGAGAGAGAGAGAGAGAGGTGCACAAATAATATTTTTTTCAATAACTATTATGATATATTGTTAACATGACAAAAGCATACACTTGTTTTACTAATGCGATGGTTGGCATTGCATGTCATCTACCAGCTTTGTGTAATTAGGCCTGTAGGCGGTGACTGCTAGCCTCAACCAAGAATCCAAGTGTTCAGCTGACAATGTTGATCGGTATTTGAATTTGTTGTGTTTCATGAGAAAATGTTGATTCACAAAGGTTGGTTGATCAAAAATGCTGTTACGTAGTACGTGGCACATTTCTGACATTGGGATATTTTTCTTCATTGAGAAGGTTCCAGAAACTTCTCCCCTAATAATATGTGGTTTTAAGATATTGCTGTATGTCAGGAGGCAGGGAAGTGATTTGTGACACACTAGACCATTGGTCTAAAAGCATGTCAGCATATTCTGCAGGGCTGTGATGAAGTTTGACTGGGGTGGATCTAATTGTTCCACACCTCTGCTATTAATACCCTGTAAGAATTGTTCCCAATGGGTGTTTCTCACCTGACCTTTGAGTTCACGAAATTTTCTGTTGAGCTTTGATTAATGCCAGGAGGCTATCACTAGTTTTATTTTGCTTATAAGGCAAGCTGTTCTACCTTCTCTCCTTCTTTGGTGATGATGGGATCATGTGTCCACAGAGGTTGTTTAGTGCTGCTCCCTTCCTCCTTGACTTAACCCAGGTGGCATAATATGGGTAATGACATCTACAAGATCACAGCAAAATCCATCCACTGACCCAGATGTATATCCTGGATACCATCTGTGGATGTAGGCCTTAAAGTGCAGTTTAAGATTACCTGGGATGTTAATTCTGTGCTTAGGATGGGGTTCACACTTGACATGCAGTATTCAGTAGGTATTGCATAATGATCACTGACTTGGTGATCTGAGATGACCATAGCTTTGACATTACTGTCCACTCTGTTATACCCAATCACATAATCAAGTCTGCCCCCATCAGATGTGTCACTTGTCTGTGTCGTATACAGTGACATTATGATTATTGATGTAATTCACGAACACCTCCCATTAGAGTTACACTGCACATCACAGAGACAGTGTGACGAGAGTTAAGTCACCCATACACAACATAGCATTGTTACCTGATGGCTTTAGTAACACGTCCGCTCGCAGCTCATTACACCGAACATATTGATACAGCGAAAATTGACTGTTTGCTGTCTTACTGTAAATTGTTGATAGTGAATACTATCATCATTGTGATTTGATCCACTTACAGACCAGACCATTTTACATAAGTGAGCAGGCTACTTCCTGCTCCACTATTGTATGCTGTAAACCCAGCTATCCTGGGTGCAGCTTTCCTCTGTGCTAGACGTGTAAGGTTCTTGTAAACCAATTACATCAATGTTAAAACTTTAACAAGCTATTGTAGGTCATTAATTTTGCGGTTAACACTCCGGATGTTCCATGAAATGAACTAAGCGTTCGTGTTTCGCTCCACCTTGAACTTAGTATAGAGAGTCGCGCGTTGGCTTCATAGATCAACCTGACCAATAAGTTAACGGTTTCAAATTCATCACCCTGGAGTTCTTGATAATGCGTCTCACAGCCCTTATTCCAGTAGGAATTTTATTCTCAGGTTCCTTCATTAGTCCCGCGAGTTCCTCCTCTGTAAATACAAGGTTATGGATGTCAGACCAGGGTTATTAAAGAGACCACTCTAGCGTATTGTCAGATACCCAAAGAATGTTCTATACTACTGAGGGTATACACAAACACTTGTTGTCTTTAAAAGTAGGTTCTATTCTCGTACGGGAGATATATATATATATATATACATAACATGGTGCACAATAAATGGAATATTACATAGAATTAATACATGTTTTGCAATACTTTTATATACATAATTAATAAGAGTAATATAACAATATACAGT
>NW_024713442.1:0-26463 GCF_018991925.1 Homarus americanus | reverse complement strand
ATACTGATTGAGATCAAGAGTTTGTTTAGCTTACATAAACAACTTCAACATAAATGCACAGCCTTGACAGCACAATAATTTATTCATAAGAGTTACATTAAAGATATTTACCCAAATACGTGTAACTGTACCATCTGGTGAAGGTCGGTGTCAGGAAGATGATCATAAAGAACTGTCTAAGCTCTTCTGTGTCACAACAAACAATAGTAGGATTAGCATTAATTTCTACTGTATATACAATTGGGAGACATTTAGAGTAGTGATATTATTATTGACTTTACTTCCACGAAAAATCGAAGAGGTTTATTTAAATAGGTAAGTTTCTTGAGAATTTCAATTTCATTTATACATTATTATTTTTCAGTAATCTTGATATTTGTCTCTCGTCATTTGTCCAATTATTGTACCATGCAATATGAATGATTTCCTTTAGTTGCAATTTAACGCACACTATCGTATTCAGGACATCTATTTAAAGTGTAATATTCTCCATGCCCTGAGGCCACCACCAGGCATCATATAGATAGACGTACTACAGGCACCTTAATCCCACACAAGGGAAAAAATGGAAATATTTTCTTAATAAATATGTTTTGTTTACAGGGGCAGGCCACTCAGAGAGCACAACTGGATATGTTTTGTTTACATTTGGATGATACACGGGCCACTAAGAAAGCATAAAATTCTAGATAGCAGGCAGAAGCAAGAGGTCTTATATATTCTACTCAGTGAATTTTATCAACTAAAGAGAGAGAAACACGATTCCCTGGGCAGTGGGCCACTCAATTCTTCCGCGTAACAAAAATAAATATTCTTGAGCTACTCAAACAACATTTCATCTCCCTCCAGCAAAACCACAACCCCAGTGGCCACTCAACAAGCGTTTAAAATGTCAAGGAAAAAACAAAGCCAAAAACATGAGTTTGTCTGTATCTCAAGTAGTACCTGAGATGATGCCGGGATGATTGGAAACTAAAAAAAAGCAAAAACACAGTCTACTGTATGTCCCATGTGCGGCGTCAAGCGACCACACGAGTAAACGCCTGAATTTGTGCAGCAGACAAACATGTGTATTCTTTGATGTGTCCCACTACCAGGATGCAGTGATCAAATATTTTGAGTATTTTGTGAACAGTGCAATTTCATGCGATTCCAGTTACAGTACCCTCGATCTCTTACCATTTTTACTTTGATGGTTGGGCTTGATTTTGGCGACAGAGTCCATCAAAATCTGGATGGATGCTTGTCACTTGCAGGCGCATAACGGGCAATTTTCGCCAGATTTGGCATCCTGTGTACCGCCGGCAAGGCCGTATGGGCTCGTAACACACGTCTTGCCAGCGGTGCCCACCGTTTCTCTGTGGATGTCGGTCACACTAGAATAACCCGTTATAGAACATCCTTCTTTTCTCACACAGCCAAACTGTGGAATGCTCTGCCTTCTTCAGTGTTTCCAAACTCATACAATGTCTCGCTTCAAAAAGCTGATTTTCCGGCATCTTTGTGGTGTAGATTAATATAACATTTTTCGTTTCTATTTTTAATTTCTTTTTACTCTTATTTTTCCACCTCCTTGGCCCCGTTGTGGGTCGATGATCTGTACCATAGCCAGAGTTAACTTTATCAGTGAATCTACTTGTTTTCTACCAGAAAGATTTTAATCTCATGTTGCAATTCATACACACGTGAAAGAATTTTGCCGCTGGATAACCAACGCACCTCCGTGTGTAGTAACAGAGCGGTATGACTGGAGCCCATCCCCTGGCACAGAGCAGTAAACACTCGAGAATTAAGTGGGCGAGCTTTAATGATATTTACCACCTTGGCTACTTCAACAAGTATAACTTTTAGTTCACTTGGCATCCTTTTCACAGCTAAAGCTTCTCTTTGAAGGCGGCAGTGTCTACCTTCCACTGCAGGTGCAACATTTCTGATGAGGCAATATACCTTTTACTGGGCCTCTTATTGCTTTTGCACCGTCATTGCAAACATTAATGAGAGATCCTGAGATTATTCCTCTGCATGAAAGTGTCCAAGATGTTAAATATATCCTGACTTTTTGTAGTGGTTTCAATAAGGGTTGCCATATCTGAACATTAAAAAAAGAGGGCGTTCCCGAAGACATCCCCCCCCCCCCGCACACACTTTGGGGCTATGTAACCTTGAAGCAGCCGTGACAATTAATTTTGCATATTTGCATATCATTTATATATATATATATATGCTGATAACCACAAGGAAAGATTAGTAGGGTCATTACCTAATACCTGACCATTGTGGACCTGGTCTCACCCTCCTCTGTATATATACACCTTGGTTTGTATTTCTCTTTAGTCTGTACTCACCCCTGAAGATGTGAATTACACGAAAGCGCTTGGGAGCTTCGTGTTTTTTTTTCCTTGTGGTTATCAGCATATACCTGGATCACGCGCACCTACAGTGATTTATTTGCATATATATATATATATATATATATATATATATATATATATATATATATATATATATATATATATATATTATATATATTTTTATATATATATATATATATAATATATATATATATATATATATATATATATATATATATATATATATATATATACACCAGTATCGGTGTACTGTATTGCATTGTATTTTTAATATAGGTTAATATACAACATACATGGTATAGGAATCTTTAAAAATAAATATCTTTGCTTTAGGCTGAATATCTTCATTCCCTTAGCTGCAGTCTTCTTCCCCCACTGTGTGTGACTTGATGTGCCCATACATACTTTTCTGTAGATCTCTGATCTTTTTCAGTATTGGCTGACTGCTCTTTAGAAAGGTATAGAAGTCACTGCAAAATGTTTCTCAGAAGTTGTACTGTACAGTCAGAATGCCTTTCATTGTTTCAACACCCAATTTGTTCCTTTCCTTTGTCCAGTGACTTTGCATCAGTGAAAAAACTCTTACTACATTTGCATTGTGAGATGATATAGCAAAGAAGAATTGTGCAATTCTTAGCAATTCTGAGTGGCATTCAATGTTTGATTTTTCAAAGTATCTGGTCCACTTTTTATGTGTTGGCAGATTACTAAATTCTTCATCACTCTTGTAATTTTCCACAAACTGCTTCAGGTTACTAACTTGGTCAAAACACTTCACATCATCAACTTCTACCCCCTTATCAATCAAATATTTGACAGCTAAGTTGACAACACCGTACAGGCGTACACGTGACTTATCAGCTGACGAAAACTGAACGAGATCTCTACGGTTTCCACCTCCCCTCTCTCTCAGTCTCTCTCTCTCTCGTCATTACATTTCAGGGCCTTTTTCCATGGAGAAAATGATGGAAGCTGAAATTCCGGACATTTGAAGAATTTTAAAAATTCCTTCCGGATGAAGATTTCGAGACCTAAATGGAGGACATGTCCGAGAAAATACGGACGTATGGCAACCCTAGAACTTTCAATTGCTTGGCACAACAACATATCCTCGTGCACTGACTCTTAAAAAATTTTGCGTACAAATACAAGGAGGACAGCTGATCCTGCCACATCAGTCGACTTGCCAAGTTACATGGTAAAACAAACAGGAATGCTTTTCAGACAATTTACTAACACTGATTCACAGTTACTTGCCATAATCTTTAATGTGACGAGAGATTGTGTTGTTTGACAAGGAAACAGTTTCAAGAATCTTACTAGATTTATATCCCAGCATGCAGGAGAATGTCTTTCACACACGGTTTCACTAAAGATTCTGAAATTGTATGAGTTGCACCAGCCTTAGCAATGTAGTAAGTGACACGATATGAAGCTTAAATGCGTTTTTGTTGTCTTGGTTAGCAAAATGTTTAAAAAAAGCAATAGTTTTGCAACTGATCTAGCTTTCTTTTAAAATAATCACTGTGCTTGTCAACTAATTGTCTGTGCTTTGTTTCCAAGTGCTTCCTCAGCTCTGCAGGACTCAAGCTGTTTGCTAATACTTGATTACATTCAACACAATGTCTATGAGGAGCACTTTCATCTACAACAGACATGAAGCAAAAGTTTAAAAACTGTCACCAAACTTGCATTTACTGGCTTTCCCAGTCATTGATTTAAAAGCTCTTAAGTTTTTAATCACTGGAGCAGACTTGTGTGGTTCAACCACCTATTAGTACATGAACCTCCTTGTTCGTCAGAGTGACCAGACGTACCAGCATGCTCGTCACCATCTTGGGGCATTGGTTTTAAAGTGCGGTATTTTAATCAACTTTCCATCTCAAACACTGTGCAACACAAGCGGTGGATGAACGTGAGTGATGAAGGATCATGTTAACTCCCTTCAGGACCAGACCGACAGCAACTAATTACCGTCGTGGCGGCGTGAGAGTCCACTACTGATGACAATTTAGTGGAATTAACTTTAGCGAAGATTTTATTTGGTATCCTATACACTTACTGTTTGTGTAATATTGTTTTATGAAACTATGACATTAAACAGCCACACAAAACAAATACATTTGCCTTTCACATCCACCAGTTCGATAGTTTCCGGTCTGCCAATCAAGGTTGTTAAAATTCTGAAATTTTTAAGTCGGACGCATATCAGACGTGCTGTCCCACGTAACCCTTAGTACCTCATCCTGGAAACCTGGGGTTCTGCGGAACACAAGTTGGGAACTACTGTTCTAGAGAGTGCTGTGTCATTCTCAACTGTACATTCTTGAATTCTATATAACATTGCGTCCAAACCCACTGTGTCAATGATGATATTATGGAAAAGTGTAGCACATTTTACAATGTCAACAGCATTAACTACCTTTGTTTCAATTGCTTTATTTAAAATTCTCCATTTATTTGTACAAATTCCAATGCACACTCTACAACACGCCTGGCACGTAACAATCTGTTATTAAAAATTAAATTTTTTCTTTGTTCAGAACATTCCTATGATAGGGTTTCAACAAATATAGTGGGTAGGCCTCGTCCAAAATCAGAATTTCACCATCTCTACAAGGAACTTCATCTAGATTCAAAGAAGTTTCACGAATACATCAGAGTATATTCTGATTGGGGACGAGACCTACCCACTATGTGTGTATATTTGTCATATGCAATTCAAGAATGTACAATTGAGAATAACACACACCTTCAGGAATAAACAATGCTTCACCTTCATCTGCAAAGAATGTGAGAGAAACGTTTTGCACCTACTTTAATATTCCACAAGGATCTATTTCTTGGTAAGATCAGGCTGTTAACAGTGGAAAATGACAGTATATCCTCCTTTAGTTTTGGTGTAGAATGAGAGGTTTCGCGAATCTGAGGAAGGAGCGATCAAAATATTTGATCACTGCTTCCAGGTCGCGCGTCTAGTTCCTGCTTCCTGGTCGCTCGCGGACGCTTCATGCGTCTACGTGGGACACATCAAAGAAAACACATACAGTATGTGTGTTCGCTACACCAAGGTAGCGCGTTTAGTCCTGTGGTCGCTCGACCACGCTCGCACACGAGACATTCTGTAGATCTTGATGTTCCGGGGCACGCGGCTAACTTGAGAGTTAATCTTGAGTCAAGGACGAGTGCACTTTGATCACGTACGCAAGAAATTTATTACTTGAGTCAAGGACGAGTGTAAATTGATCACGTACGTAAGAAAGTTAATACTTGAGTCAAAGAAGAGTGTACTTTGATCATGTACATAAGAAAGTTAACACTTGAGTCAAGGACGAGTGTAAATTGATCACGTACGTAAGAAAGTTAATACTTGAGTCAAAGAAGAGTGTAAATTGATCACGTACGTATGAGAATGAATAGATATGAAAGAAAATGGACACAAGATACAGACAGCAGGTAATAGGAAACAAACAGTTAACATAAGAACATAAGAATGGAGGAAACTGCAGCGGGCCTATTGACCCATACTGGGCAGTCCCGTTTATACCCAACCCCTTTTGCTCATGTAAGCATCCAACCTATGTTTGAAGCTATTCAGCATATTCCAGTTAATGATGATATTTGGTAACTTGTTCCACTCATCCACTACTCTGTTTCCAAACCAGTGTTTACCAATTTCACGCCGAAATCTAAATTTGTCTAATTTAAAACCATTGTTACGGGTTCGCTCCTGGTTTGAGTACCTCTGTAATGTCCCCTTTGTTTAACCCTGACTTCCATTTATACACCTCTATCATGTCGCCCCTCACTCTACGTCTCTCGAGGGAGTGCAAATTAAGATGCTTTAACCTGTCTCTGTATTCAAGGTTCCTAATGCCCGGGATTAGTCTTGTCATTCTCCTCTGGATTCTTTCCAATGATTCTATATCAATTCTGTAATACGGTGCCCAGAACTGAACTGCGTAATCCAGGTGAGGTCTCACAAGCGCTAGATATAATTTTAAGATGACCTTGCTAGTCTTGTAACTAACACTCCTTTGCATGAACCCAAATACTTTATTAGCCTTGTTACCAGCAAAAACACATTGTTTATTTGGCTTAAGATTCCTACTTATCATACTCCTAAATCTCTCTCGCAGTTGCATTCCACAATGGCATCGTTGTTCATCTGGTAACTGGTTTCCCTGTTTACATCTCCTATACTGAGTACTTTACATTTGTCCACATTGAATTTCATCTGCCATTTTTCCGACCATTCGAAAAATTTGTTTAGACCTTCCTGTAGTTTTGCAGAGTCCTCGACAGATTTAATTACACGTCCTATTTTAGTGTCATCAGCAAATTTACTTATGTTGCTGTCTATGCCGATATCTATGTCGTTTATGTATATAATAAATAATAATGGTCCAACTACTGAGCCTTGGGGAACTCCACTAGTGACGTTGCTCCAATGCGATTTAGTGCCCTTTATGCTCACTCCCTGTTTCCTGTCCCTTAACCACGCCCTAATCCATTTAAGGATATTATCTTTGATGCCATGTGCTTCTACCTTTCTAATTAGTGTTTCGTGGGGGACTCTGTCGAAGGCTTTGCTAAAGTCGAGATATACCACATCATAATTGTGCCTCTCGTCCACCGATTCGAAAACTGATGAAAAGAATGTTAATAGATTAGTTAGACATGAACGTCTGCTTGTGAAGCCATGTTGGGAATCATTGATCAACTTGTGTTTCTCCAGGTGGTTTCGAATAGAGTTTGAAATAATTGATTCTAGTAATTTACCTACTATTGATGTTAGATTGATTGGGCGGTAGTTAGAGGATAGTGATCTATCCCCCTTCTTGAAAATCGGTATTACAGTCGCTATCCTCCAGGATTCTGGTACTACACCTGCTTTTAATGACATGTTAAACAACTTTGCTAAAGGCATACTAAGCTCATCCTTACATTCCTTTAATACTCTGGCAAATATCTCATCGGGACCAGGTGACTTATTAGGCTTCAGTTTGTCTATTTGCTTATTAACATCGTTACTAGTCACTACTATCTCGCTTAATTTGTTTTCGTCACGATCTCTGAATAGAGTCGGTGCCTCGG
Source organism: Homarus americanus (assembly GCF_018991925.1). NCBI lineage: Eukaryota > Metazoa > Arthropoda > Malacostraca > Decapoda > Nephropidae > Homarus > Homarus americanus. The sequence continues at coordinate 18,994 of NW_024713442.1, read as the reverse complement.
GTATCATGTTTAAATTTTCCGTGGTGAAAACTGTTGAAAAATATTTATTCAGATTATTGCTCATTTCTCCGTCGTTATCAGTTAGCTCGCCGGTATCTGAACGTATTGGTCCAATCTTATCTCTTGTTTTAGTTTGATACGTTTGGTAGAATCCTTTGGGGTTTGTTTTCGCCTCCCCTGCTACCTTCAGTTCATAGTTCCTCTTGGCTTTTCTTATCTCGGTCCTAACCCTACCGGCCAATACCTTATAATACTCCCGGAGGTAAAATTCGCCACGATTTGTCCTTCTACCTATAGCCTTCCTTTGGCCAATAATGTTCTTTAAATAATTATTTATCCATTTAGGGTCATTGTTGTCTGATCTGAGTTTTTTGTATGGTATGTTCTGCCTTTGTGCATTAAGTAACTCGTTATTTAAATTGTCGTGGAACTCGGCAATCTCAGATCTCGTTATCAGGTCGGTGTCATCTTGGTTCACATCCAAGGGAGACACCCCCTCTCTCAGCTGCCTCTTTAAACTATCAAAGTTTGCCCTTCTGAAATCTGGGACTTTAATGGAATTCCCTTTACGTCTGACCTGAAATTCTAACTGGAATCTAATTTCTTTGTGATCGCTGTTTGCAAGTTCGTTCCCTACCTCGACATTGGTAATGAGGTTTTCTCTGTTCGACAGAACTAAATCGAGTATATTATTACCCCGGGTGGGTTCGGTTATATGTTGACTTAGGAAACAATCCTGGATCCTAATGGAGTGAGACAGAAAATGGGAAACAAGGAGATAAAACAAACCGGTTGTTAATAGAGGACAAACAGATCATCTTTTCTTATGATCCATCCTGAACACAGAAAGTACAGTACGTGTGTAAATGTTTGTCAGAGTGTGTGTGTGTATGTGTATGTGTATGTGTGTGTGTGTGTGTGTGTGTGTGTGTGTGTGTGTGTGTGTTTGTGTGTAATAATAATAATAATAATAATTAACGGTTTATTGAAAAAGTTTTGCAGCCCGAAGGCTGAAAATATACATTGGACATAAATGACTTATTACATACATTGGTGGTTTAACAAAAGCCTTCATTAGAGAAAGGTGAAGGAACATACAGTGAACAGACATATTAATGTAGGTGTTGAAGGGCAAACACGTCGTGTAGTAACTCTCTCCCAGATGGTGTTATGAGGGACATGTGGTGTAGTAATTCCCTCACAGATGGTGTTATATGAGTGAGGTGTGGTCCCAGGCCTTCCTATCGTAGACGGATTAACACATCCCTGGTTGTTGTTGGGTCTCACGGGCCGTTATCACTGGGTACCTGGGACCTCGCTGTGTGAAGGTTAACTTGGGTACGACTGTTACTGTTGAGTTGTTCTCACTGACTTAAGCACTGTTCACCACTGTTCACCTCTGTTTAACACTGGTTCCATTCCTTTCCTAAATGAAATTGTAACTTCTGGCGAGAACTTGTTGATATTCCGGTGGGGAGGAGGGTTCAGGGGAAGGAGTTGGTATGGGCCAACATAACAGTTGACCTGGCTGCTCAGAGAGGAGCGCCAGGTACGTCTCGACCCAGGATGTGTGTGTGTGTGTGTGTGTGTGTGTATCAACAAACACACACAACCCATTTAACACAACTATCACAATCCCTGTCATCAAATGACCGCACTACTGATAAACATCACACAGCCATAACAACCCAACCACCTCATTCGCTAGTTCTATGTCTGAGCCAACAGTTGCCCCCCCCCAAAGCGACAAAGCGAACGAGCCAATCACATGGTTAACAGTGTGTGATATTAGCCAATCACAGATCCGGAAACATATTACCATGTACCCAAAGCGGTTTCGATGGACCGTCACTGATTGGTCGAAAGCATAACTACCTATGAGTCATTCATTGTTAATTACGGTTTGTGGTGTAGAGATTTCAGATTGGATTGTGGTGATAACGCGTGGGTGTTGAACTACGCTGTTATAGTGCACAGTATAGCTAAGTGATGGGTGTGTTATAGCGAAGTAAAGCCAGGGTGCTATGCCAGCTATAGAGAGGTAGAGTAGAGTGCTATGCCAGCTGGAGAGAGGTAGAGTAGAGTGCTATGTGAGGTATACAGAGGTAGAGTAGAGTGCTATATGAGGTATAGAGAGGTAAACTAGAGTACTATAGTGAGGTATAGAGAAGTAGAGTAGAGTGCTTGGTGAGGTATAGAGAGGTAGAGTAGAATGCTATGTGAAGTATAGAGAGGTAGAGTGCTATGTGAGGTATAGAGAGGCAGTGCGCTATGTGAGGTATAGAGAGGTAGAGTACTATGTGAGGTATAAGGAGGAAGAGTAATATGCCAGCTATAGAGAGGTAGAGTAGAGTGCTATGTGAGGTATAGAGAGGTAGAGCAGAGTACTATGTGAGGTATAGAGAGGTAGAGTAGAGTGCTATGTGAGGTATAGAGAGGTAGTGTAGAGTGCTATGTGCTATGTGAGGTATAGAGAGGTAGTGTAGAGTGCTATGTGAGGTATAGAGAGGCAGTGTAGAGTGCTATGTGAGGTATAGAGATGTAGAGTGCTATGTGAGGTATTGAGAGGTAGAGTAGAGTGTAATGTGAGGTATAGAGAGGTAGAGGAGAGTACTATAGGGAGGTATAGAGAGGTAGATTAGAGTGTTATGTGAGGTATAGAGGTAGAGTAGAGTGCTATGTGAGGTATAGAGAGGTAGAGTACTTTGTGAGGTATCGAGAGGTAGAGTACTAAGTGAGGTATAGAGAGGTAGAGTACTATATGAGGTATAAGGAGGTAGAGTACTACGCCAGTTATAGAGAAGTAGAGTAGAGTACTATGTGAGGTATAGAGAGGTAGAGTAGAGTACTATGTGAGGTATAGAGAGGTAGAGTAGAGTACTATGTCAGCTATAGAGAGGTAGAGTAGAGTGCAATGTGAGGTATAGAGAGGTAGAGTACTTTGTGAGGTATAGAGAGTTAGAGTACTATGTGAGGTATAGGGGTAGAGTACTATGTGAGGTATAGAGAGGTAGAGTATTATGTGAGGTATAGAGAGGTAGAGTACTATGTGAGGTATATAGAGGTAGAGTACTAAGCCAGCTATAGAGAGGTACAGTAGAGTACTATGTGAGGTATAGAGAGGTAGAGTAGAGTACTAGGTGAGGTATAGAGAGGTTCAGTAGAGTACTATGTGAGGTATAGAGAGGTAGAGAACTATGTGATGTTTAAAGAGGTTGATTACTATGTGAGGTGTAGAGAGGTAGAGTACTATGTGAGGTATAGAGAGGTAGAGTACTAAGCCAGCTATAGAGAGGTACAGTAGAGTACTATGTGAGGTATAGAGAGGTAGAGCGCTATGTGAGATATAGAGAGGTAGAGTAGAGTGCTATGTGGGGTATAGAGAGGTAAAGTAGAGTCCTATGTGAGGTATAGAGAGGTAGAGAACTATGTGATGTTTAAAGAGGTTGATTACTATGTGAGGTGTAGAGAGGTAGAGTACTATGTGAGGTATAGAGAGGTAGAGTACTAAGCCAGCTATAAGAGAGGACAGTAGAGTACTATGTGAGGTATAGAGAGGTAGAGCGCTATGTGAGATATAGAGGTAGAGTAGAGTGCTATGTGGGGTATAGAGAGGTAAAGTAGAGTACTATGTGAGGTATAGAGAGGTAGAGTACTATGTGAGGTATAGAAGGTAGAGTAGAGTACACTATGCCAGCTATAGAGAGGTAGAGTAGAGTGCTATGTGATAAGAGAGGAGAGTACTATGTGAGGTATAGAGAGGTATAGTACTATGTGAGGTATAGAGAGGTAGAGTACTATGTCAGGTATAGAGAGGTAGAGTACCATGTGAGGTATAGAGAGGTAGAGTACTATGTGAGGTATAGAGAGGTAGAGTCGAGTGCTATGTGAGGTATAGAGGTAGAGTGCTATGTGAGGTATAGAGAGGTAGAGTGCTGTATGTGTATTATGTACGTGTATGTATACCATGTATGTCCTCTATATATATATATATATATATATATATATATATATATATATATATATATATATATATATATATATATATATATATATATATATATATATAAATATATATATATATATATATATATATATACAGTACTTCTCTAGTCAGTAGCATGCGGCAATGCCCCTGTTTCATGTCAGCACACGCTTAGATAAATGTGCTTGGCGACATCTGGAAGCTGCTAATGTACCACTTACCACATGTCGACTGAGAGGTCAGAGTGAGATCAGTTGACCCCTATAGGAGTGTAAGGACTACCCGCTCTTGTAAGCGCACCTTGTATATTTCCGTTAATAAGAACCTACAGAACTCTACAGGTGTTTATGTTCGCTCCTGTAGTTAGAAACAAGTACCCAGAACATCTCCATGGCGCAGTGAGTATCAAGTGATCTATTAAGTGGAAATAAGTGCGTTCGTGTAAAATCATGGCCGGTTGACCTCCTCCGGTAACTCCATCATCCGTCGCCATTGTCTTCCCCAAAAATTCGTGTGAATGACCAATGAGTTTTGAGCAGTGTGGAGTGACCGCAATTTCCTGTCAAGTGTCTTTAAGTGCCCCGCCTGTGTGTGTAGTGTTAAAGTGTGTGTCCTTGTTTTAAAGGATTCCCTAAGGTGGAAGGCTGCTATAGGGCATTTGTGAGGAGTAGTGCGTCAGTGCGACCGTCCCAGGCTGCCTCTGCCTCGAGGGTAACTCACCCCGCACTGCTCACCCCCCATCGCCTCGCCTCCCTCCGCGCTCCACTGCGCTTACACACACCAACCCACTCATGAACACACTGACTGCGGTTATTTCTTCATATATATTTTATATATATATATATATATATATATATATATATATATATATATATATATATATATATATATATATATATATATATATATATATAAGTTACTTATCTGTGTATTCAAATAATTTTGTTGTCTCAGATCTGGTTGATACGACAGGCTGACCGGTCAACACTGATTTGACATACAATATACAGATAAAGTAATTATGCCCCGGGCCTCACGCAGCGGTGTCCCTAGTGCCCGGATCAGTCAGACGGATGACAGCTCTACAGAGATGGATGACCAGTCAGTGCGCGACACCCCACCCTCTCCCAGCTACACCCCCCGACCCTCAGCCTCGTCCTCAGAGATAATTGCTCTGATGCAGCTTATGAGGGAGGAAATGCGTCAGGACGAAGCAAAAAGACATGCTGAGGACCACCAACGGAGATTGGAAGATAATGAACGGTTTGCAGCTTTGATATCTAGCCTCACTGCTAATCAAGCCCTTGGCCCTTCCACTACTCCAGTACCGACTGGCTCAGATACCTCGTCAACGCCCTCTACCAAAGTGGTTGTCCAACCCACACCCACCTTGAAGCCTGATGAGACTTTCCAGACTTTTCGTGAGTGGCGGCGACGGTGGACTGATTATGCTACAATGGTGGATCTCCAGAGCTTGCCAAAGACCAAACAACTCATTCAGCTACGTTTGTGCCTGTCTTTGGGAACGCAGCATGTGTTGGAACACACGTTGCAAGTGCCTCCGACGTCTTTGTTGTCTGTAGAGGAGGTACTGGATGCTCTAGAACGGCACATCAAAGGTCAGCGGAATGAAGCTCTCCGCAGGAGGGAAGTGTTTAGCTGTAGACAGATGGAGGGCGAGACTTTTGATGATTTCTACGGACGACTCAAGAGAGCCTCGGAAGAGATAGACATATGTCCCAGTAATCACCAGCAGTGCGAGGAGACCCAGTTGAAGCAGGTGATCCTGATGGGTGTTAAGGACGAGGAGCTTGTCCAGCGCCTCACCTCCCTCGACTCTCCCTCCTCTCTTAAGGATGTATTGACAGTATGTCGCTCCTACGAGGCTGCCAGGTGTGCTACCTCTACCATCCGAGCTCCCCCTACAGCCGTACGGGCTATGTCCCAATACAAGAAGTCTACCCCAACGCCTACGCCCACCACGCCCGGCTCCCTTTGCAACAGCTGTGGTAGGCAGCACAGAACACAGGTATGTCCAGCCGCTGAGTCTACCTGCGACAGTTGTGACCGCAAGGGCCACTGGTCACTTACAGAACGGTGCCCAGCCAAACAAGTCCAGTGCAATGTGTGTGGCCTTCTGGGCCACTACGACAAGTGTTGATCGACCAAAAAACCCAAGGGACAGCGTCGGCGAAAGCAGCAGCGCCCTTCCACCATTGAGGGCCGCCCACAGTCGCCAAATCAGAGGCACGACGACCCTGGACAAAGCCCGACCCATATTAGGAGGATGTACTCCTCGCGTCCCAGGACCAAAGTTCCCCAGCACGTCAGCGTCATCGTGACCTACAGCAGTGTGTCATCCTGTCTCAAGATGATGCCCGACACCGGCGCTGAGGCTACGGTCATCGGTCCCCAGCATTTGCAATGCTTGGGGCTCTCTCCAAGCGATTTAGGACCGCCTCCCAAGGACCTCCGCGTCACGGCAGATGGTTCACAGATGGCCCGAGCCCTAGGTTCACTCTATGCACATGTCACCTTTGGCAACAGGTCGTGTCAAGCCTGGATTGACGTGCATAATGGTGTCCCGACTCCTTTGCTGTCCTACAGACATTGCCAAGAGTTGGCAATCATCTCCCAGGACTTCCCAACACCGATTCTCGAGGTAAAATACGCCAACAGGGTGCACGAAGGGAGCAGCAACTACCCTGCTGCCGCCCTACCCCTACCTCTGGCCAGTGACACCTCTCCTTCGGTAGTTGTCCCTGCTGCTTCACGTCTGCACGCCTTGTCTCGCCTCCACGACAGTCACCGTGGAGCCGAGGCCACCAAACGGCGTGCAAGACAGACTGTGTTCCGGCCTGGCATCGACCCCGACATCTCCAATGCTGTCCAGGCGTGTAAGCCCCGCCAAGTACTACAACCCAGCCAGCAGCAGGAACCCTTCATGAGTAACGACAACCCCACCCGCCCCTTTGAGTCTATGTCGGCCGACTTTTTCTGTGTGTCAGGAGAGTCCTTCCTGGTTATCGTCGACCGTCTCTCTGGTTGGCCGGTTGTCATCAAGTGCGGTAATGATACGACATCTGCTGCCACCATCAGCAAGTTCCACCACTACTTCCGTTACGTGGGCGTTCCTGCGCGCCTGCGAACCAACGGAGGGCCCCAGTTCACAAGCCGGGACTTTGCTGTGTTCCTTGACCGATGGGGAGTCCGGCATGTGTTGTCACCGCCTCATTACCCGCATTCCAACGGCCACGCTGAGGCTGCTGTCAAATCCCTGAAGCACCTCATCCTCAAAGTGGCCCCTTCTGGGAATATTGACTGCGAGGCCTTCGACCAGGGATTCCTTGAGCGCCGCAACACACCCAATTACACCGGACGCTCCCCTGCCCAGGTCTTGTATGGACGCCCCCTCCGTTCTTGTGTCCCTGCTCACCCTCAATCCTTCTCCAAGGAGTGGCAGGCCAAGACAGAGGATTTTGATCGCCAAGCCGCCGAACGTATTCAAGACGTCGTCGCCCGCCACAACGACCTCGCCCGTCCTCTCTCCAGGTTGAGTGTCGGCACCCAAGTCCGTGTTCAGGACCCGACCTCCCTACGTTGGGACAAAGTGGGCTTAGCCATGGGTCTCGGTAGGTCACGGGACTACCAGGTGCGGTTACCCAGTGGTCGTGTGTGGTGGAGGAACCGCCGTTTTCTCCGCCCAGTAGCACCTTCCGCTGAACCGCATCACCAGTGTTGAGTCCCATATCCCCCCCCACCCCCCAGTGATTCAGCCCCTCGACGCTCAGAACGGATCCACAGGAAAAGGTCCGCTCAAGACTTTGCTATGAGCGTATAGGGGGGAGGGGAGGTGCATGTGTATTATGTATGTGTATGTATACCATGTATGTCCTCTATATATACATTACTTCTCTAGTCAGTAGCGTGCGGCAATGCCCCTGTTTCATGTCACCACACGCTTAGAAAATGTGTCTGGCGACATCTGGAAGCTGCTAATGTACCATTTACCACATGTCGTCTGAGAGGTCAGAGTGAGGTCAGTTGACTCCTATAGGAGTGTAAGGACTACCCGCGCTTGTAAGCGCACCTTGTATATTTCCGTTAATAAGAACCAACAGAACTCTACGGGTGTTTATGTTCGCTCCGGTAGTTAGAACCAAGTACCCCGAACATCTCCAAGTTCTATGTGAGGTATAGAGACGTAGAGTACTATGTAAGGTATAGAGAGGTACAGTAGAGTGCTATGTGAGGTATACACAGGTAGAGAAGAGTACTATGAGAGGTATGAAGAGGTAGAGTGCTATGTGAGGTATAGAGAAGTAGAGTACTATGTGAGGTATAGAGAGGTAGAGTGCTATGAGAGGTATAGAGAGGTAGAGTACTATGTGAAGAATAAGGAGGTAGAGTACTATTCCAACTATAGAGAGGTAGAGTAGAGTGCTATGTGAGGTATAGAGAGGTAGAGTACTATGTCAAGTATAGAGAGATAGAGTACTATGCCAGCTATAGAGAGGTAGAGTAGAGTACTATGTGAGGTATAGAGAGGTAGAGTACAGTACTATGCCAGCTGTAGAGAGGTAGAGTAGAGTACTATGCCAGCTATAGAGAGGTAGAGCAGAGTGCTATGTGAGGTATAGAGAGGTAGAGTACACTATGAGGTATAGAGAGATAGAGTACTATGTGAGGTATAGAGAGGTAGAATAGAGTGCTATGTGAGGTATAGAGAGGTAGAATAGAGTGCTATGTGAGGTATAGAGAGGTAGAGTGCTATGTGAGGTATAGAGAGGTAGAGTAGAGTACAGTATGAGGTATAGCGAGGTAGAGTATTATGTGATGTATAGAGGTAGAGTACTATGTGAGGTATAAGGAGGTAGAGTACTATGCCAGCTATAGAGAGGTAGAGTAAAGTGCTATGTGTGGCATAGAGAGGTAGAGTAGAGTGCTATGTGAGGTATATAAAGGTAGAGTAGAGTACTATGAGAGGTATGAAGAGGTAGAGTGCTATGTGAGGTATAGAGAAGTAGAGTACTATGTGAGGTATAGAGAGGTAGAGTGCTATGAGAGGTATAGAGAGGAAGAGTACTATGTGAGGAATAAGGAGGTAGAGTACTATGCCAGCTATAGAGAGGTAGAGTAGAGTACTATGTGGGGTATAGAGAGGTAGAGTACAGTACTGTGCCAGCTATAGAGAGGTAGAGTAGAGTACTATGCCAGCTATAGAGAGGTAGAGTAGAGTGCTATGTGAGGTATAGAGAGGTAGAGTACACTGTGAGGTAGAGAGAGATAGAGTACTATGTGAGGTATAGAGAGGTAGAATAGAGTGCTATGTGAGGTATAGAGAGGTAGAGTGCTATGTGAGGTATAGAGAGGTAGAGTAGAGTACTGTATGAGGTATAGCGAGGTAGAGTACTATGTGATATATAGAGAGGTAGAGTACTATGTGAGGTATAAGGAGGTAGAGTACTATGCCAGCTTTAGAGAGGTAGAGTAAAGTGCTATGTGTGGCATAGAGAGGTAGAGTAGAGAACGATGTGAGGTATATAGAGGTAGAGTAGAGTGCTATGTGAGGTATAGAGGTAGAGTAGAGTACTATGTGAGGTATAGAGAGGTAGAGTAGAGTACTATGTGAGGTATAGAGAGGTAGAGTAGAGAACTATGCCAGCTATAGAGAGGTAGAGTAGAGTACTATGTGAGGTATAGAGAGGTAGAGTAGAGTACTATGTGAGGTATAGAAAGGTAGAGTACTATGTGAGGTATAGAGACGTATAGTACTATGTGAGGCAAAGAGAAGTAGAGTGCTATTTGAGGTATAGAGAGGTAGAGTGCTATGTGAGGTATATAGAGGTAGAGTACTATGTGAGGTATAGAGAGGTACAGTAGAGTGCTATGTGAGGTATAGAGAGGTAGAGTGCTATGCCAGGTATAGAGAAGTAGAGTAATATGTGAGGTATAGAGAGGTAGAGTACTATGTCAGGTATAGAGAGGAAGAGTACTATGCCAGCTATACAGAGGTAGAGTAGAGTACTATGTGAGGTGTAGAGAGGTAGAGTAGAGTACGAGGTGAGGTATAGAAAGGTAGAGTAGAGAGCTGTGAGGTATATAGGTAGAGTAGAGTACTATGTGAGGTATAGAGAGGTAGAGTAGAGTACTATGCCAGCTACAGAGAGGTAGAGTAGAGTGCTATGTGAGGTATAGAGAGGTAGAGTACTATGTCAGGTATAGAGAAGTAGAGTACTATATGAGGTATAGAGAAGTGGAGTGCTATGTGAGGTATAGAGAGGTAGAGTAGAGAACTATGCCAGCTATAGAGAGGTAGAGTAGAGTACTATGTGAGGTATAGAGAGGTAGAGTAGAGTTCTATGTGAGGGTTAGAGAGGTAGAGTAGAGTACTATGTGAAGTATAGAGAGGTATAGTAGAGTACTATGTGAAGTATAGAGAGGTAGAGTAGAGTGCATTGTGAGGTATAGAGAGGTAAAGTTGAGTGCTATGTGAGGTATAGAAAGATAAAGAAGAGTGCTATGTGACGTATAGAGAGGTAGTGTTTATTGCTATGTGAGGTATAGAGAGGCAGTGTAGAGAGCTATGTGAGGTATTGAGAGGTAGAGTAGAGTGTTATGTGAGGTATAGAGAGGTAGAGGAAAGTACTATAGGGAGGTGTAGAGAGGTAGAGTAGAGTACTATGTGAGGTATAGAGAGGTAGAGTACTATGTGAGTTATAGAGAGGTAGAGTAGAGTACTATGTGAGGTATAGAGAGGTAGATTACTATGTGAATTATGGAGAGGTAGAGTAGAGTTCTATGTGAGGTATAAAGAGGTAGAGTATTATGTGAGGTATAGAGAGGTTGAGTAGAGTACTATGTGAGGTATAGAGAGGTAGAGTGCTATGTGAGGTCTCGAGGGGTAGAGTAGAGTACTATGTGAGGTATAGAGAGGTAGAGAAGAGTACTATGTGAGGTATAGAGAGGTAGAGTAGTGTGCCATGTTAGGTATAGAGAGGTAGAGTAGGGTGCACTGTGAGGTATAGAGAGGTAAAGTTGAGTGCTATGTGAAGTATAGAGAGGTAAAGTAGAGTGCTATGCCAGCTATAGAGAAGTAGAGTAGAGTACTGTATGAGGTATAGAGAAGTAGAGTGCTATGTGAGGTATAGAGAGGTAGAGTGCTATGTGAGGTATAGAGGGGTTGAGTAGAGTGATATGTGAGGTAGAGAGAGGTAGAGTGCTATGTGAGGTATAATGAGGTAGTGTAGAGTGAATTGTGAGGTATAGAGTGGTGGTGTACTATGTGAGGTATAGAGTGGTAGAGTACTATGTGAGGTATAGAAAGGTAAAGAAGAGTGCTATGTGAGGTATAGAAAGGTAAAGAAGAGTGCTATGTGAGGTATAGAGAGGTAGTGTTGAGTGCTATGTGAGGTATAGAGAGCTAGAGTACTATGTGAGGTATAGAGATGTAGAGTGGAGTGCTATGTGAGGTATAGAGAGGTAGAGTAGAGTAATAGGTGAGGTATAGAGAGGTAGTGTAGAGTGCATTGTGAGGTATAGAGTGGTGGAGTACTATGTGAGGTATAGAGTGGTAGAGTACTATATGAGGTATGGAAAGGTAAAGAAGAGTGCTATGTGAGGTATAGAGAGGTAGATTAGAGTACTGTGTGAGGTATAGAGAGGTAGAGTAGTGTGCTATGTGAGGTATAGAGAGGTAGAGTAGAGTGCATTGTGAGGTATAGAGAGGTAAAGTTGAGTGCTATATGAGGTATAGAAAGGTAAAGAAGAGTGCTATGTGAGGTACAGAGAGGTGGTGTTTAGTGCTATGTGAGGTATAGAGAGGCAGTGTCGAAAGCTATGTGAGGTATTGAGAGGTAGAGTAGAGTGTTATGTGAGGTATAGAGAGGTAGAGGAAAGTACTATAGGGAGGTATAGAGAGGTAGAGTAGAGTACTATGTGAGGTATAGAGAGGTAGAGTTCTATGTGAGTTATAGAGAGGTAGAGTACTATGTGTGGTATAAGGAGGTAGAGTATTATGCCAGCTATAGAGAGGTAGAGTAGAGTACTATGTGAGTTATAGAGAGGTAGAGTATAGTACTATGTGAGGTATAGAGAGGTAGAGCGCTATGTGAGATATAGAAAGGTAGAGTAGAGTGCTTTGTGAGGTCTCGAGGGGTAGAGTAGAGTACTATGTGAGGTATAGAGAGGTAGATTACTATGTGAATCATAGAGAGGTAGAGTAGAGTTCTATGTGAGATATAAAGAGTTAGAGTACTATGTGAGGTATAGAGAGTTAGAGTAGAGTTCAATGTGAGGTATAGAGACGTAGAGTAGTGTGCCATGTGAGGTATAGAGAGGTAGGGTAGGGTGCACTGTGAGGTATAGAGAGGTAAAGTTGAGTGCTATGTGAAGTATAGAGAGGTAAAATAGAGTGCTATGCCAGCTATAGAGAAGTAGAGTAGAGTACTGTATGAGGTATAGAGAAGTAGAGTGCTATGTGAGGTATAGAGAGGTAGAGTGCTATGTGAGGTATAGAGAGGTAGAGTACTATGTGAGGTATAAGGAGGTAGAGTTTTATGCCAGCTATAGAGAGGTAGAGTAGAGTAACATGTGAGGTATAGAGAGGAAGAGTAGAGTACTATGAGAGGTACAGAGAGGTAGAGTAGAGTACTATGTGAGGTATAGAGAGGTAGAGTACTATAAGAGGTATAGATAGGTAGAGTCGAGTACTATGTGAGGTATAGAGAGGTAGAGTAGAGTACTATGTCAGCTATAAAGAGGTATAGTAGAGTGCGATGTGAGGCATAGAGAGGTAGAGTACTATGTGAGGTATAGAGGTAGAGTACTATGTGAGGTATACAGATCTAGAGTACTATGTGAGGTATAGAGAGGTAGAGTACTAAGCCAGCTATAGAGAGGTACAGTAGAGTACTATATGAGTTATAGAGAGGTAGAGTACTATGTGAGGCATAGAGAGGTAGAGTAGTATGTAAGGTATAGAGAGGTACAGTAGAGTGTTATGTGAAAAATAGAGAGGTAGAGTAGAGTGCTATGTGAGGTATAGAGAGGTAGAGTAGAGTACTAGGTGAGGTATAGAGAGGTACAGTAGAGTGCTATGTGAGGTATAGAGAAGTAGAGTATAGTACTATGTGAGGTATAGAGAGGTAGAGTGCTATGTGAGGTTTAGAGATGTAGAGTAGAGTGCTAGGTGAGGTATAGAGATGTACAGTAGAGCGCTATGTGAGGTATAGAGAGGTATAGTAGAGTACTATGTGAGGTATAGAGAGGTAGAGAACTATATGAAGTATGAAGAGGTTGAGTACTATGTGAGGTGTAGAGAGGTAGAGTAGAGTATTATGTGAGGTATATAGAGGTAGAGTACTATGTGAGGTATAGAGAGGTAAAGTAGCGTGCTATGTGAGGTATAGAGAGGTAGAGTAATATGTGAGGTATAGAGGGGTAGAGTACTATTTGAGGTATAGAGAGGTAGAGTACCACGTGAGGTATAGAGAGGTAGAGTACTATGTGAAGTATAGACAGGTAGAGTACTATGTGAGGTATAGAGACGTAGAGTACTATGTGAGGTATAGAGAGGTACAGTACAGAGAGTAGAGTACTATAGAGAGGAGTAGAGCAGTGTGGAGGTATAGAAAGGAGGTAAGAGTGCTATGTGAGGTATAGATGTTGAGTAGAGTATTATGTGAGGTATAGAGGAGGTAGAGTACTATGTGAGGTATAGAGATGCAGAGTAGAGTACTATGTGGGGAGAGGTAAAGAGTACTATGTGAGGTATAGAGAGGTAGAGTAGAGTACTAAGGAGGTAGAGAGGAGTAGAGTACTATGTGAGGTATAGAGAGGTAGAGTACTATGTGAGGTAGAGGTAGAGTAGAGTACTATGTGGAGGTAGAGAGTGTAGAGTAGTGTGCTGGGGGAGGTATAGAGGTGGGTAGATTAGAGTGTATAGAGGAGGTAGAGTAGAGTACTATGTGAGCTAGAGAGGTAGAGTAGAGTACTATGCTAGCTATAGAGAGGTAGAGTGGTAGAGTGTAGAGTATGAGGTATGGAGAGGCAGAACAGATGGCAGAGGAGGAGAGCTATGGAGGTAGTAGAGGGTAGAGTGCTATGTGAGGTATAGAGAGAGTGTAGAGTAGAGTAATAGGGTAGAGGTATAGCGAGGCAGAGCAGAGGCATAGAGAGGCAGAGCAATGAGTGCTGCAGAGTGTGTGAGGTATAGAGAGGCAGAGTATATTGTGAGGTATAGGAGGTAGAGTAGAGTGCTATGTGAGGTATAGAGGTAGGTACTATGTGAGGTAAAGAGTACTATGGGAGGTAGAGCACTATGTGCAGAGAGGAGAGTGCTATAGGAGTATGCAGAGAGGTAGAGTACTATGTGAGGTATAGAGAGGTAGAGAGAGTGCTGTTGAGGCAGATAGGTAGAGAAGTGTGAGGTATAGAGAGGTAGAGTAGAGTGCTATGTGAGAAAGAGGTAGAGAGAGTACTATGTGAGGTATAGAGGAGAGTAGAGTACTATGAGATATAGAGAGGTAGAGTACTACAGAGGTTATAGAGAGTTAGAGGACATATGAGGTATAGAGAGGTAGGATAGAGGTAGAGACAGTGTGAGTAAGTGGAGGGGTGGTAGAGTTCAGAGGTATAGAGAGGTAGACACATGTGAGGCATAGAGGTAGGTAGAGTGTTATGTGAGGTAGAGTACTATGTGAGGTACAGAGAGAGAGTAGTGTGAGGTAGAGAAGAGAGTAGAGTACAGAGGTAGAGAGGTATAGAGAGGTATAGAGAGGTAGAGTAGAGAGATAGAGATAGAGTGTGAGGTAGAGGTGGAGTAGAGTATGTGAGGTAGCAGAGAGGATAGATACTAAGGGGAGAGGTATAGTAGAGTACTATATGGAGGTAAAGAGGTAGAGTACTGTGTGGGAGGCATAGAGGAGAGTGAGGTATAGGGAGGCAGAGTATTCTGTCAGCTTAGAAGGGGTAGATAGAGTACTATGTGAGGAGAGGAAGTGTAGAGTACTATGAGGTATAGAGAGGCAGAGTAGTACTATGTGGAGGTATAGAGGCAGAGAGTACTATGTGAGGTATAGAGAGGCAGAGAGTACTATGTGTGGTGTAGAGGTAGAGGAGTACTATGTGAGGTATAGAGAGGTAGAGAGAGTGTGATGAGAGGTACAGAGGTATAGAGAGAGTAGAGTACTATGTGAGGTAGAGGCAGAGTACTATGTGAGGTGGCTGAGAGAGAGTACTATGGAGGAGTAGAGAGGTAGAGTACTATGTAGCTATAGAGAGGTGTAGAGAGTACAAGGTAGACAGGTAGAGTAGAGTGTTATGTGAAATGCTGAGAGGTAGAGTAGAGTACTATGAGTTATAGAGAGGCAGAGTACTACATGTGAGGCACAGAGAGGATGAGCAGTATGTAGGGCAGAGGCAGAGAGCTATGTGATGAATAGAGAAGTAGAGAGAGCACAGGGAGGTATAGAGAGGTACAGAGAGTACTAAGGGAGGTAGAGAGGTAGAGAAACAATGTGAGGTATAAAGAGGTTGAGTACTATGAGGTAGAGAGGCAGAGGAGGGAGGAGAGGGTAGAGGCTGGGTGTGAGACAGTAGAGAAGTAGAGAGGCTATGTGAGGTAAGAGAGGCAGTAGAGTACTAGGTGAGGTGAGTAGAGAGGTAGAGAACTATGTGAGGTATAAAGAAGAGTACTATGAGGTGTAGAGAGGTAGAGAGAGTACTATGAGGTATATAGGAGGTAGAGCAGCTTGGAGATATAGAGAAGTAGTGAGAGAGTGTGAGGTGTAGAGAGGTAAAGTAGAGCAATAGGAGTGTGTGGACAGAGAGGTAGAGGAGAATGCTATGTGAGGTATAGAGAGGTACAGCAGAGTACCATGAGGTATAGAGAGGTAGAAAACTATGTGAGGTGATGAGGTTGAGTACTATGAGAGTAAAAGAGGGAGGTATAGAGGTAGAGGGAGGGAGGTATAGGAGAGGTAGAGAATGTGAGGTATAGAGAGAGAGAGTGCTATGTGAAATATAGAGAGTAGAGTACTATGTGAGGTATAGAGAGGTAGACACTAAGCCAGCACAGAGGTAAAGCACAGTGCTAAGGGGAGGAGAGGAGTACTATGTATGGTATAGAGGCAGTAGAGACTATGTGAGGAGAGTAGAGCACTATGTGGGGTATAGAGAGGTAGAGTACTATGTGGAGGTATGAGAGAGGTAGATTACTATGTTCGGCACAGAGAGTAGAGTGTGAGGTATCATGAGTAGAGCAAGGATGTGGACAGAGAGGTAGAGCAGAGGTCATGTGGGAGGTACAGTAGAGTAGAGTGCTATGGAGATGAAAGTAGAGTACTATGTGAGGTAGAGAGGTAGAGAACTATGTGAGGTGTGAAGGTTGGAGACTATGGGTGTAGAGAGGCACACAGAGTGTGAGGTAGAGAGGTAGAGGCGTGTGTGAGGTATAGAGAGGTAGAGAACTATGGGAGGTATAGAGAGTAGATAGAGGGTGAAATATAGAGAAGAGAGTGAGGTAGAGAGGTAGAATTAAGCCAGCAATAGAGAGGTAAAGAAGGAAAAGTTCAGGAGGTATAGAGAGGAGAGTACTATGTATGGTATAGAGAGGTACAGTAGAGTACTATGAGGTAGAGAAGTAGAGAGAGTACTATGTGGGTATAGAGGTAGAGTACTATGTGAGTATAGAGAGGGAGATTACTATGTTCGGTACAGAGAGGTAGAGCACTATGTGAGGTGTAGAGGCACAGTGTGCTGTGTGGAGGTATAGAGAGGAGAGAGGGTGGAGGTATGTAGTGTAGAGGGAGGAGAGTAGAGTGTGTGAGAGAGAGTAGAGAAATTATGTGAGGTATAGAGAGAGGTAGAGTACTATGTGAGTGGTACAGTAGTGTGCTGGGAGGTAGAGAGGTAGAGTAGAAAGGCATAAGGAGAGTACTAAGAGGTAAAGAGAGGTAGATTAGAGGAGGTAGAGAAGTAGAGCACTATGTGAGGTATAACAGAGGTAGAGGAGAGTACTATGAGGTATATGAGAGGTAGAGCCGAGTACTATGTGAGGTATGGAGAGTGTAAAGTAGAGTGCTATGAGGTATAGAGGGGTAGAATAGGATTCTCAGGAGGTATAGAGGGCAGATTATGCCTTAGAGGTATAGTGAGGTAGAGTAGAGTACTATGGAGGTATAGAGAGGTGGCATGAGGTACAGAGAGGTAAAGAGGACAGAGGTACAGAAAGGTAGAGTAGAGTGCTGTGTGTGGGGTAGAGATGTAAAGCAGAGTGCTATGGGAGGTATGTGAGAGGTAAAGCAGAGTGTGAGGGGGTATAATGGGGTAGAGAGAGCTTGTGAGGTATAGAGAGGTAGAGAGGAGAGCAATGTGAGGTATAGACAGGTAGAGAGCTAAGGAAGTATAGAGAGGGGGAGGCATGAGATAGAGAGGCAGAGTGCTATGCTGTATAGAGAGGCAGAGAGAGTGCTACAGAGGTATAGAGAGGCAGAGAGAGTACTATGAGGTATAGAGAGTAGAGTAAGTGTGAGGTATAAAGAGGTAAAGTAGATTGCTGCAGTATGTGAGGCAGAGAGGTACAGAGTGCTGTGAGGAATAGAGAGGTAGAGTACTATGTGAGATATTGAGAGTAGTTACAGTACTATAGAGGTATAGAGGGAGAACAGAGTGCTATGTGGTATAGGAGAGAGCAGAGTACTATGTGAGGTACAGAGAGAGAGGTAGTACTATGCCAGCTAGAGGGGGGACTAGAGGGAGGTGTAGAGAGGTAGAGTAGAGTAAGGTGAGATAGAGGTAGAGAGAGGGAGGTATAGGGAGGTAGAGTGAATTATGTGAGGTATAGAGAGAGGTAGAGTACTACGGGGGTATATACAGAGGTAGAGTACTAAACCAGCTATAGAGAGGTAGCAGTAGAGTACTATGTGAGAGAGGTAGTGTACTATGAGGTATAGATTGGTATAATGTAAGGTATAGAGAGGAAGAGGCGTGTGGTGGAGTAGTGATGTAGAGTAGTGTGCTATGGAGGTATGGGGTATATTAGGAGTGCTATATGAGAGCGAGGTGCAGAGTACTCTGTGAGGTGTGAGAGGTACAGTAGAGGCTGCAGGGTATAGAGGAATAGTACTATGAGGGTATAGAGAGGCAGAGAGTACTATGAGGTATAGAGAAAGAGAGTACTATGAGGTATACAGATGGTAGAGTACTATGTATAGAGAGGTAGAGTGGAGTGCTATGTGAGGTGTAGAGATGTAGAGTACTACGTGAGGCATAGAGAGGTAGAGTGCTATGGGAGGTATAGAGAGAGAGAGAGGCAAGGTATAGGGATGTAAAGTAGAGTGCTATGTGAGGTATAGAAAGGTAGAGTAGAGTGCTATGTGAGGTATAGGGTAGAGTAGAGTGCTATAAGGAGGTAGAGAGAGGTAGAGTACAGTGCTATGTGGAGGCAGAGAGGTAGAGTGAGTACTAAGTGAGGTATAGGAGAGAGGCAGAGTACAGTGCTATGTGATGTAGAGAGGTAGAGGTGGAGCACATGAGGGATAGAGAGGCAGAGGCTATGTGAGAGAGAGGTAGAGTGCTATGAGGTAGAGGTAGACAGAGTGCTATGTGAGGTATAGAAATGGAGGGGTGCTATGTGAGGTGTATAGAGTGTGAGTAGAGTGCAGTATGTGAGGTATAGATGGGTAAGGTGGAGTGCTGTTGGGGTTGTGGAGGGTAGGGTAGAGGCTGTGTGAGGTGTAGAGGGTGAATGGAGTACTTGGGGTGTAGAGGGTGGAGTGCTATGTGGGGGTAGTGGGGGTGGGTGGAGTACTATGTGATGTGAAGAGAGAGATGGAGTTTAGTGCTATGCCAAGTTATGAGAGGTGGAGTAGAGTGCTGTGTGAGGTTATAGAGGTGAGGTACATGTGGGGTATGGGGAGGTGGAGTTATCTGGGGTGTAGAGATGTACAGTGGGGTGCTCTGTGAGGTTTAGAGAAGCAATACTGCAACCGAAACGAAGCACACTGA
>NW_024713441.1:8993-30296 GCF_018991925.1 Homarus americanus | reverse complement strand
GCAGGATAGTTCTGCCACTACAGACATCTTTTCACGAGTTCTTAGAAAGCATGATCGAGTTTCATTGTACTGTACTAAAGGAGGGGATAACTTATAAATAATGACCCTCTCGGTGAATGACCAAACAGGTAGGTACTACTGCCTGGGAAGATATTGGAAGCATAATGTGTTGTCTAATGGTAGACCCTGCTGCCATATGGCATCACGAAAATTGTGACCAAGTCCCAGGTTGCTGACCTGACATTCTGCCTCATTTGCACACAATTGCAGGGTCTCAATTGTTTCTCTTACTTGGACAACACAACATACATAATGTGTATCGTTTCTCACTCTTGAATTATATTTTTCGTTTTTGTATTTATTATTATTATTATTATATATATATATATATATATATATATATATATATATATATATATATATATATATATATATATATATATATATATAAGTAAATCACTGTGAGTGCGTGATCTAGGTATATGCTGATAACCACAAGGAAAGAAAACACAGAGTTCCCAAAGCACCATTAATTCACATCTTCAGGGGTGAGTACAGACTGAAATACAAATCAAGGTGTATATATATGCAAGAGGTGAGACCAGGTCACAATGAGGTCAGTGTGGTCATTACTAATGCCTGACCATTGAACATATATATATATATATATATATATATATATATATATATTTTTTTTTTTTTTTTTTTTTTTTAATTTGCTATTAATTTTATTAATTGTAGTAATAAAAATAATAGATATTATTATTATAATTTATTATTAATATATTTTCGCCCCCCAGGCCCTGATGTGGGTCAGTGACCTGTGCCCAGGTGGGCTAATCCCCGTAAAAAAAAAAAAAAATAAATCTTATGGGACATGAGATGCAGTAGGAAGAGAGGGAGAGATAGGAGAAAGAGATGAGGGTTGTATTTTGGAGCGTCAGCGATAAGTCCATTAGCTACTCGATAAGAGAATGACTTGCGGTGGCCAGATGTGGGTTTTAGCTATAGGATGACAGTGTGTGAGGACAGTGATCAGACGAGGCATAGGAGGGCAGTATGTGCGATGCAGTGAGCACACGAGGTGGTCTGGTTACGTGTCCGGAGACGACTTCTAACCAATATCTAACAACTGTGCGTCAGTGTCCCAGCTACAGAATCTAGTGTTTTGTCATAACAACAGATCCGTCACAAGTGAGTTTGAGCAATTGTATTCAGCCAACTTGAGAAGTTAATTACTTGATTTCTATTTTTATTAGATATGAGATAAATATACGAGATATGATGGACTACTGTTTGTGAGTTTGGTATTTACAACTGATAGTGGGACATGTATTTCCAGGTATGACCGAATAAACATCGTCGAGTAATACTGGACGAATCTCATTCAAAATCCAACCTCACCCCAGTCAGGCCGTGAGTCGTTACAACTTTAACTTTTTTTTTTACTTTTATCCTCTTCGCCACTGATCGGCTTGTTAGACGCTTGGGCGATCGGTCACGTCTCTAATTACTTTTCTTTTTCATTTATCTTCTTCACCAAAAGATCGGCTGGCTAGCCGCCCGGGCGATCGGTCACGTCTCTGTCACGCACTGTTGGCAAATACTGGGCGTGCACCGGCTCCTGAATGTACCTGAACCCGCTCCAGTGTTGTTCAAGTCTTGTCTTGAAAGAGCTCACACTCGGTGCTGTCACCACACTCTCTGGTAGATTGTTCCAAGAGTTTACAACCCTCACTCCGAAAAAGTTTGCCCTCACAGTTTTCTGGACTTGCGGCTTCTTCAATCTTGAGCTGTGACCCCTTGTGGGGCGAACGTCCGCCAGCTCCAAGTAAGGACACTTAACTGAGTAGTGCCCCCTGAGATGCTTATACACCTCAACTAAGTCCCCCTTTGCCCGTCTGTAGTATAAGCTAGGCAAGTTCAGGCGCTCCAATCTCTCAGGGTAGCTGAGGTGGCGAAGTGCAGGCACCAGTCTGGTGGACCTCCTTTGAACATTTTCAACCAACTGACAGTTCCTAGTATATCTCGGGGACCAGATGGGGTGACAGTACTCCAGATGGGGAAGCACTTCACTCCTGAAGATCGTTACGAGGGACGGACCGTCTAGATATCTGAACGACCTTCTTATAAGACCCAATAATTTATTTGCCTCATTTACCTTCCTCTCGCAATGGCCCGAGAACTTTAGCTCATTGTCAACATACACATCTAGGTCCTTCTCACATACAGTCTGAACTAGTGCAGTTTCATCATCCCGTTGGGACATATGATACGCCTCCTTACCGTTGGTACGCCCCAGGTGCATCCTCTTACACTTCGTGACATTGAATCTCAGCAGCCATTTCTTCGACCAATCCTAGAGCCCACAGAGGTCCTTCTGCAGCTCTTCACAGTCCGCTTGGTTCTTAATTTCCAGAAATAACTTGGCGTCATCGGCAAACATTTGTATGGAGGAGTGTACAACGTCAGGCATGTCATTTATGAAACAAACAAACAACAGCGGGCCCAATCCACTGCCCTGTGGTACCCCACTTGTGACAGGTACAGATGACGATTTCGTGCCGTTAATCACCACACACTGCTTGCGGTCATGTAGAAAGTCTTCTATCCACGCTAGGACATTTCCCCGAATTCCGTACCCTTCCAGTTTGATTTTCAGCCATTCGTGGGGTACACTGTCGAAAGCCTTGGCAAAATCTAGGTAAATATTGTCGATATTACCACCCCGTTCCAGAATATGGGTCCAAATATCCAATACCTTGGGCAATTGTGTTAAGCAGGAGCGCCCCGGCATAAAACCGTGTTGGCAATCTTTTACAAGGTTGTTTCGTATTAAATGTTCCATTGCGGCATCTCTGATAATACTCTCAAGTACTTTACATATTATGCTGGTCAGGCTCACCGGTCTAGAGTTGTTTGTGGAGTGACGATCGCCCTTCTTGAAGAAAGGTCTCACATAAGCCACCTTCCATTCACTGGGGACCATTTGTTCATCCAGGCATTTACAAAACAGGATCTTCAGGGGCTCTGCAAGCTCGTTGCACAACTCTCTTAGCACTCTAGGATGCACCATGTCAGGTCCGGGACTCTTATGGACCTTTAGCCTGGACAGTTTATTTCTAATACCCTCTTCTGTGAACACAATGTGGGTCAGTGCTGTGTCGAACCGTCTGTCCCCAAACGCAGGAAGGTTAGTTGCATCCTCTCTTGTGAACACCGAGGATAAGAAGCTTTTATATGCCTCAGCTTTATCCTGGTCAGAGTCTGCGTAACTGCCATCCACTAGCCTCAGGTCTGATACTCCTACTCGCGTTTTCAATTTCGACTTTGCATAGCGGTAAAACGCCTTTGGGTTTGACTTGACCTCGCTTGCAACCAGCCTCTGGAACGCCTTTTCAGCACCTCCTACACTCTATCTTTGCTTGGTTTCTGGCTCTTGCATACATCCTCCTGTCTTGCTCATCGTTTGACCCAACCCACGTCTTGAATTTCTGGGTTTTCTTCTTAACTTTGTCGACCGCCGCCTGGTTCATTTGTAGGGATCCCCTCGTATTCCTAGAAGCACTGGGTTTGGTCTTGGGTATATATTTATCGATCAAATGGGTCACTTTACTAGTTATGATATTCAGCTTAGTGTCTGCGTTGTTGTACCTTAATGAGTCAGGCCAGTTGATACCCCTCATCTCTTCCCTCATCCCATTGTAATTTCCCTTGTAATATTTGCACCTTGCCCTGGCCTTATCCTGAACTAGGTAACAGTTAAATCTGAATGACAACACTATATGGTGACTGGTGCCAACTGGGGCAAGGTGTTCCAGTTTGGCCACCATACCCTCCTCGTTTGTTATGATGAGGTCAAGTGGCTTGGGTGTTTGCTCCCCTCTGTAATGTGTCGGGTCTCTAACATGTTGGAACATAAAATTATCTCTCAGAGTTTCTACGAAAAGAATAGCAGGGTTATTCAAGTCATTCGGGGTGGACTCGTTTCTCCAGTCGATGTCGTCATAGTTAAAGTCCCCCATGATAAGGTGGTGGCTAGGGTTGAGCATCGCCGCGTTGTTTATTAAGGTTCGTAAGTTCCTTTGAATTAGTGGGCCACAGTTTGGGGATCTGTAGATACACACGACGATAAGTAAGTCCCCTCCCTTTAATTTAATTTTACACCACTTGGACTCTTCAAAAACATCCTCTCCCTGTACCCTCGCCTGGCTGTCTCTAAGGTCTTGCCTAGCATAGATAACCACACCCCTCTTGCAAGTTTCTTGAGAAAGGTTCGTAAATGAGTCATATCCGGCAATACTGAATTCACATTCCTCTGGGTCGATTCTCCTGTTCTTGTACAACAGTTCTACAACACTTACAATATCTGGTTGGTGTACTCTTAGTAGTGTCTCAAACTCCTCTCTCTTATCAAGGAACGTGTCAGTATTAGTGTACATGACATTCAAGCCAGAATTTGTTCTCGGTAACGTCTCTGCTCTTAGTAATAAACCCGCTCCCCCACATTCTCAGAAGCTGCAGCATTTGCTAAGTACACTGTATTTTGCAGGGTGTGGTTAGAAATGTCATTGTTTACACGGCGCTCGCCCCTCCTGTCCGGTAGGCTGAGCTGGTGCCGCCTCCCGGGTGGGGGGTTGAGTGGGTGGAGGGTGCACTGCTGCCCCCTGGCCCTGTGTCGGCACACTTGTTTCCACTACCCTCCCCCTGAGTATAACCCATGTACACCTGTCCCCGTTCCTCCTCGACTCCTCCCTCTTCTGCTTCAAGTCCTGCAGGAGCTTCTTGTGCTGTTCCCTCTGCATTACCGTGCGGTCTGGGTGAATGAATACATCCCGAAATGCCTCGCTCCTTGCTAAGTTTTTTGCCTGCCGAATAACTTGCCATTTCTCCTCCTCACTCACTAGTGTGATCCTGAGGGGGCGAGGCTTAGCCCCCTGCTTTTGTCCCAGCCTCCTCACATCCTGAGGGGTTGATGGAATCTTCAGAACCTCTGTACAAATATTTTGAAACTGCATCTTATCGTGTGTTACTTTACTCACAGTTCCCTCCGCCTGGCTCTCTGGGACTCCAAAAACTATCACATTGTTCCTGCGCTGGAGCCGTTCCTGGTGTTCCTCCTCTCCCCTAACAGTAGGTCCGTTAATTTTCATTTCTTCGACACACTTCTTCAGAGTCCCAAGCTGCTGTAGAACCTGTTCTGACCCTGCATTACTCTCCGCCCCCTCTCGTGGCCCTGCTAATATGTCAGCATAACTCCTCTTAGCAACCACCTCCATTCTATCGGCTACTTCCTCAGTCTTAGCAAGGATCTCTTTCCCAACTTGCTCCAGTTTGTCAACCAGCAGGGCTCCTGCTTCATCTATTTTCATCACAAGAGAACTCGTTCCCTTATGGCTTGCAATCGCTTCATTCAACTTGCCTATGCAGCCAGGGCAATACCAGCAACAGCCATCAAGCTTTACGGCAGTTAGTAACTTCCTAAACGTTGCATTAGTCAGGCGTGTATCCTCCATATGCGACGTCTCCCTGCAGTAATCACATATCAAACTCATGGGTGTTGTTGAAGTGGGGGTAGGGGGGGTGCAGACTATGTATAGATATACACCTATTTAAAATAAGTAAAGAGAGAAAAAGAACAGTACTTAGCTACTCTCTGTTGCCTATAGAGTTGTCGTCTGCGACTGCGTACACTGTATCTCCCTGTGAATGGTGTATTGTAGGCACAGTTTCAGTCCTTAAGAAAGCACACAAACAAAATAAAATTTAAAGTCTCTGTGGCATCTATGACACGAATAGGCTGGCAGTGGTCCTTATCAGCTTGCTTGCCAATATGTATTCACTTTAAGTTATTTACAGTCTCTTCTGCGGTCACCGATGACACTATGAACTGATTTACCTAAAATCACAGTACTACACTCCCTGGTTGGCCTTTATCACAGCCGTGACCACAACTCCTTAAAAAAAATAAAATAAAATAAAAGCTTTGTCATATGGCAGTGATTTTGTGGTTATAGGCCTCGTGACCTGGGCTGTACCTCCAACTCGGTGGAAATTGAGTTTTCAAAAATACAATCGCGTCTAGCATTAAAAGTCCTACATCGATTTAGACTTTCACATCATTAAGACGATCTTGATGATCTTATGTAATCACTGTCCAATTTCTGCCGCTCTACATCGAAGGCCCGAATGCCGAATACGCTTTGTTACAGAGACGCAACACGACCCGACCCTCCCGACCCGCCCGACAGTAAGGTAACTGATTTAACTTAACCTGGATCAGAAGCTAACCTCACTATATCCTGAATAATGTGGATTTACTCTTGTCGGTGGATATCCCATTCCTTCAATATTCTGGAAAATGCTTGAGGTGTGTTGGTCTATGGTTTGTAAGTGCAGGAAGTGTGTACGAGCTACCTGCCCTACAGCAGGGTGGAAAGTTTTGTGGTTGTAACAAATGAAATCCTAACAAAAAATCCGTTTATATCATCTGATGTTTCCGTCAATAGACAATTGTGATTACCTGTGTTAATGGACTGTACTCAACATTTGTTTTTACTAAAATTCTTCAAGTTTACCGCTGTGTGTCCTTCATATAACATTCTCTTAATAAACCATTGCCATTTCATAAAATTTTCTCAGTTATAATTTATGCACCACCAGTGTCAACAAGCAGCCATAAGACACCATCATCATTATATGTGGAAAGGCTGCAAAATTGGGTTGAAATTCCTATTTCGTGGCGATTTTGACGACCATCTTAGATTTTTGTTAAGGTGTCCTCCAAACACAAAAGCGTTGCTGCCAATCGTTTCCGTGGCAAAAAAACCTATATTAGATACCAAGACCATGTTTCTAGCACTACTTCTTAAGGAGATATACGTATCTTAATATTTTCATAAATACGCTAATTTAGGGGCAACAGAATATCTCTTGAGAGGAACTGTAGAGCAGCCTGACCTGAACTGGGCTTCACAGTTTACACCCAGACCTTTTTCACACTTCCTGGCATATAGAACAAGAAATTTTTGGATGATGTGTATAAACTCCACCCAGTGCTTAGACCATGCCAGACATAGCAGGTTTTCTCCTGTACTGGCACTGGACAATAAAGGTCAGAAAATAACAGACCAGCCGACCGAACAGCTAGAAAGCCGATACGTGATGGAAAAAAAAATGATAAATTGGAGAGAAAAAAGAGGAGACAGAACCAGAAAATGAGAAATGAGAGAGATTTCGAGAGAACGAGAAAACGAGTGTATAAAATTATAATGCTTTATGACGTCTTACCTTTCTTCTCACAAAGAAAAGCCCGACGCTGCGAACACCCCACGTCATTCCACTTGCCACCGTACGTGTACATCTCTGAACAAAAGAGAAAGAGAATATATGATAAAGATTACAAGGAAAATATTAATAAAGGAAAAATATTGGAATTTACCTTCAAATCCCGACGAATTAACAGTTCATGGCGTGTTTTGAAAAGCTGAATATATTTTCTGTTTTTGTAAGTGCATTATAGTATGTTTGTGTGTGTAGGTGCATTTATACATACCTCTAATCGTAATTTGTACTGTACATCCATTAACACAAAGACACAGGCGTCGTACTCACCTACACAGTAATCGACGTAAACACCATTGGGTTCCCCGAAGTTCCAGTTGAAGAAGCCAACAGGTGTACCGTCCAACCACCTGTTCCCATCAATGTCGTTCTTCATACCGATCCAGAGCGTAGACTGACTTAGCTGCTGCTCAGACACCAGCTCTGACATGTCAAGCAAATTGTTAAGCATAGTAAGAATTATTGTTTGAATGCACATCTTAGTTTTTTCATTAATGTTTACAAATGAAATTTCTAATAACCGAATATAATCAACATCTTGAATAATTTAATGTAAATCTGTGCACAAATACTTATAATTATAAGTTACCAATGAATTATCAAGTTGGAAATTCTGAATTATGGTATAAACTAAAATTTTAATTGCAAAAGCCAATAAATGTCTCAATTGCACAAGCTATTTTCCACAAGTTACGACTAAAATTAAATAAAAGTTTGCTTTCTCACTTAATAATAATCAAATTGATAGTCGATCCCATAAAAAAGAAATATACACCCTATGATTTTACTCATATTGGTGAAAAAAAAAGGTTTTCGTTTAACAAATCTTAACACAAATATACCAACACAACTCTGAGGAAGACTGACTCTCAATGAAATCCTGCTCCTGGGCAGTAGTGAAGGAGATTAGCTCAGGTCTCTCATCGTCGTGGTGATGGTCCAGCTCACGGCACTGGAGATGAGCGTCACGAAAAGTTAGTTCTTGAAGCTCGAAGCGGTAGCACTCCCCGCTAACTGGATTCTCCGTCCAGTCCCATCCACAGTTTGAGTCTGGTAGTGACGATTGAAAGATTACTGTAGAGCATGACTATAAAAGCATGAAAAAATTACATCAATAGTGAAGTGATACAGCAGTAAGGCGCGCAACTCTCACCAGTATGACAAGGGTTCGAGCCTCGGCCCTGACAAGTAAGAAGGGTGTTATCCAGTGTGACCCGGTCCCCGGTTTCCTCCTGTACTAACACTGGATAGACCAACCGCCAAAACGGCTAGTGAGCTGATAAGTGGTGAAGATGGACTAAAAATAATAATATATCACTTAAGAACTCACAGTCAGGCTTAGCTGTGGTGGTTGTCACAGGGTAGATGGGTGTGTCGGAAGCCTTCCTCTTGCAGATAAAGGGGCGCTCCTGTTCACACCTCACGTCGTTCCACTTGCCTGCCGAGTCTATCATCTCCACGCAGTTCTTGTCTCCTCCGCTCGGCTCACCTGTTGCATTGAGTATTATAGAAGCATCGTCTAACCTAACCTGACCTAACCTAACCTAACCTGACTTCACCTAACCTGACCTAACCTGACCTAGCCTAGCTTAACCTGACCTAACCTGTGCAACAAAAGTGTAACTTAGCCTACCCTAACCTAACCTAAGCAAACCTGACCTGACCTGACCTGACCTAACCAAACCTAACCTAACCAAACCTAACCTAGTCTATGCAACAAAACAGGGAAACCTAACCTAGTCTGGTACTAAATATTGTCTGATCATAATAATACTTGGCACATGCGTCACTCATGCCGAACGAAAAGCTTCAAATTTTTTTTTTCAGAAAACATATTTTTCATCGAATTTTTTATGGTTCTTTGCGAGACGTTCCCCTTAACATACCCACACCTAACCTAACCTACCCACACCTACCCTAACCCACTTACACCCAACCTAACCCAACCCAACCTAACCCAACCCAACCTAACCTAGCATAATTTACCCATACCTCACTTAACCTTGCTATACCTCACCTAAACTTGCTATACCTCACCTAAACTTGCTATACCTCACTTAACCTTGCTATAAGAACATAAGAACATAAGAATGGAGGAAACTGCAGCGGGCCTATTGGCCCATACTGGGCAGTCCCGTTTACACCCAACCCCTATTTCTCATATAAGCATCCAACCTATGTTTGAAGCTATTCAGCGTATTCGAGTTAATGATGATATTTGGTAACTTGTTCCATTCATCCACTACTCTGTTTTCAAACCAGTGTTTACCGATTTCACGCCTAAATCTAAATTTATCTAATTTAAAACCATTGTTACGAGTTCGCTCCTGGTTGGATAGTTTGAGTACCTTTGTAATGTCCCCTTTGTTTAGCCCTGCCTTCCACTTATACACCTCTATCAGGTCGCCCCTCGCTCTACGTCTCTCGAGGGAGTGCAAATTAAGATGCTTTAACCTGTCTCTATACTCAAGGTTCCTAATGCCCGGGATTAGTCTTGTCATTCTCCTCTGAATTCTTTCCAAGGATTCTATATCCATTCTGTAATACGGTGACCAGAACTGAACTACTTGCTATACCTCACTTAACCTTGCTATACCTCACTTAACCTTGCTACACCTCACCTAACCTTGCTATACCTCACCTAACCTTGCTATACCTCACTTAACCTTGCTACACCTCACCTAACCTTGCTACACCTCACCTAACCTTGCTACACCTCACCTAACCTTGCTACACCTCACATAACCTTGCTATACCTCACCTAACCTTGCTATACCTCACCTAACCTTGCTACACCTCACATAACCTTGCTATACCTCACCTAACCTTGCTACACCTCACCTAACACACCTTTAACCTACATATACCTCACCCAACCTTACACACTCACCTAACCTTGCCTAACCTCACATAACCTTGCTATACCTCACATAACCTTGCTATAACTAACCTCAACAACCCAACCTTACACCTCACCTAACTTGCTATACCTCACATAACCTTGCTATACCTCACCAACCTTATACCTCACCTAACTCTATACCTCACCTAACCTTGTATACCTCACCTAACCTTGCTATACCTCACCTAACCTTGCTACACCTCACCTAACCTTGCTATACCTCACCTAACCTTGCTATACCTCACCTAACCTTGCTATACCTCACCTAACCTTGCTATACCTCACCTAACCTTGCTATACCTCACCTAACCTTGCTATACCTCACCTAACTTTAAATTATAACGTAAATTTTAACATCAACCTACATTATCTATATGCATACTGATCAATGTAAACTTTTAATGGTGATTTTAATGTATGTATGTATGTATGTATGTATGTATGAATGTATGTATGTATGTATGTATGTATGTATGTATGTATGAATGTATGAATGTATGTATGAATGTATGTATGTATGAATGCATGTATGTATGTATGTATGTACGAATGTATGTATGTATGAATGTATGTATGTATTAATTTCGATGGTTTAGAACTTTAGATACAGTATTGCCAAGGTGTGCCCGGTACCTTCATTCCAGTTGGTGATGGTAACACTGGTGCCGTCACTCCACACCCATGACCCCTCTAATGCCCGATCGTTGAGGCCCAGCCACCCTCCACCTCCCTGGTGGTCTGAGGCACCGTGAGGTAAAGATGGTTTAGATAGGGAGGCAAAAAAGTAGCAGAGAGAGAGAGAGAAAGAGGGGAGGAGGGCAAGAGGTAGAGAAAGTGAGATAAAGAAAGTAAGAGAGCGAAAGAGAGAGAGAGAGAGAGAAGCCATTCAATAAACAGTGAATTGAAATATTAACAGGCGAATAATGCTTAATATAGTAATAGCAAAGGGGGGTAAATATATATTCATAATCTATCATCAATCATGTTAAGACAAAATAAATCACATTGAACATTTATCTTTACGTACTTACAATCCATTATAGACACATTCCCATCATAGCTAACAACTTGCGTGGTCATTCTTAGCGTTCACTTGGCGTCAAATGGTTTAATCATTATCGTTAAAGGGTTAAATCATCGTCGTCAAAGTGTTAAACAATCGTCGTCAAAGTGTTAAACAATCGTCGTCAAAGTGTTAAACAATCGTCGTCAAAGTGTTAAACAATCGTCGTCAAAGTTTTAAACAATCGTCATCAAAGTGTTAAACAATCGTCGTCAAAGTGTTAAACAATCGTCGTCAAAGTGTTAAACAATCGTCGTCAAAGTTTTAAACAATCGTCGTCAAAGTGTTAAACAGTCTCTTTCTCCCCACATTTACCAACTATAAAGGAAGATTAAACCTACTAAAAACGTAGTCTTGCTCGGCCCAGGTAGCCACGGAGACAAGGTGGGCCTGATGACTCTGACACTCCCTCTGGGCAGCCGTCCACGTCTTCTCCTCCTCCGAGAACATGTAACAATGGTCAAACTCGTTGCTCCATCCCTCAGGGCAATACCGTTCATCTGTGTTTACAAAACAACAACATTCTCAATCACTTCTTGTCGACTCAACCCTTAAGTATTAAACACGACTATGTTTTTTTGCAGCTTTTGTCAGTCAGTATTCGGACATTAATCAACATTCGCTATTAATTAAGAGTAAGATGTAAATCTAACACTAATACTTATATCATGTATGATATAAGTATCTAACCGTAGAGGGATTTGATAATAAAATATATCAATGTAAATATATACGAGAATAAGTTCCTATTTTAATATACCTTATCAGAGGAAACTTTACTACAGTTCTGTATTAACTTTCTTCAGCAGGGGTTGTCACAGAAATACTTATGGAGAATAAGTTCTTAATATAAGTTACTATCATGAGGTGCTGTCTTAACACGATTTACCAGGATAGCATCTCAGTGCAGCACAAGTTACTGTTGTAATTACCATCATAAGGTGCTGCCTTAACACGATTTACCAGGATAGTGTCAGTGCAGAACAAGTAACTGTCGTCGTTAATATCACGATACACCAGGATAATATTGACTATCACGAGATCTTCACTCACCAATGATGTAACAAAGATAAGGTCTTGATCCAACAGAGGTTTAGCTGTACACTCTTACGACCCTGTCGTATTTTTCTATTTTTTTTATATAACATGCTTCCATGTTCCATATTATTCCTGTAATGATGTGTTGTATTTACTATTATATAATCTAGTCACCTTACCCTGTGCTGTTAAGGTTTTAACTGTTATTAGTTCAAACCCATTTTGTATTGTAACAAGGTTTTAACTGTTATTAGTTCAAACCCATTTTGTATTGTAACAAGCATTCTTTGTTTCTCTACGACCATCTGCATCGTTAAACGACCCACCGGCGAGTCGCGTGGCGGGAGCCGACCTTATATATAGCACCCACCAACTGACGGAGTTAGTTCAGTCCTCTTGTCATACAGTTCACATCCTTTGAGTGACTCTCGTCACCTGTTACTTATACCTAATTTATTTGTGTTGTTCCTGTCGCCACCAATGTGGTATATCTATGTGAGTACCTATTTATGTCTCTATTTATGTCCATCAGTATTTGCTTCGTTACATTTAAGTAATTCAGTGTTGTTTCACGTTAGTTAATTTCAGTGTTAGTTTTTATGTTTATGCAGTGTTAACGTAATCCAATGCTTTATTTTTATTCTTTTGATGTTTCATTGTTTAGTATCATTTGTGTCTTAAAAGTTTCGATGGTGAATCGATTTGTTGTGACAGCCTACGAGCCTCTTTTTTGTGTTAATAGTTAATTAATTAAATTCTTAAAGGTTTACTTTATTTATTTTTATTCCCTTTTAATTTACTTCACTTTTTTTGTTTGGTTACGCCTAGAACCTGGATATTTAAGTAAATTAAGAGACGGCGTAACAACACTCACTAGAGGGAGAGATGAGGTGGACAGTCTCCCCTGCGGGTATCTCACAGGCGTAGTGTCGGGGCTCCTTGCAGTCGATTGGCATCCAAGAGGAGACTGGAGCATCGTGCCCTATGGCTTAGAAGAGCATGACAATCCATTTAATACGAGGTGTTAAAAACTAAAACTAATCCACTGCAGGGATAGTAACAGTTACAAGATGTGTTAACAAATAAAGAGATGATATGAGGCGGTTCAAATACGCCCAGTGAGGGACGAACCATTGATAGTGTATTTTATTTAGACACTATCGTTGCAGGGCAGTCAGGCCAAGAATTAACTACAAAGTGGTAAAAACTGCATTACTTATCACCCAACAAACAATTCGTAAATATGAAGATGTAAGTCATTAAGTTTTAGTGAGATGAAGATTAAATTATTCAACTGTGTTTTAAAAATTACTGGTAGTGAAAACAGTCAGACTTTAAGAACTTAAGTTATTTAAAGAAATCTCTCTCTCTCTCTCTCTCTCTCTCTCTCTCTCTCTCTCTCTCTCTCTCTCTCTCTCACCTTCAGTCTGGAGGAAGACGCACCGGTTATCGTCAGCATGAAGAGCAGCGTCCTCGTTTTCGTCCGAGACATGAGTGAAGTTCTTGCTGGCCATGGTGGTGTTATCCGTCCAGTAAAACTGATCCTCGGGCACACCTAAACGATACAACCTTGTCAAAGATCCTGTCATACCAACGACTCTGTTACTGTCCACCATCCTGTCATACCAACGACTCTGTTACTGTCCACCATCCTGTCATACCAACGCCTCTGTTACTGTCCACCATCCTGTCATACTAATACCTCTGTTACTGTCCACCATCCTGTCATAACGCCTCTGTTACTGTCCACCATCCTGTCATACCCGCCTCTGTTACCATCCCCATCCTGTATCAAGCACCGCACCTCTGTTACTTGTCCACCATCCTGTCATACTAACGCCTCTGTTACCGTCCACCATCCTGTCATACCTAATACCTCTCTGTTACTGTCCACCATCCTGTCTACCAACGCCTCTGTTACTGTCACCATCCTGTCATATCTGTTACTGTCCACCATCCTGTCATGCCTAACACCTCTGTTACCTATCCACCATCCTGTCATACCAACGCCTCTGTTACCTGTCCACCATCCTGTCATACTGCTGCCTCTGTTACTGTCCACCATCCTGTCATACAACGCCTCTGTTACACCACCATCCTGTCATACCAATGCCCTCTGTTACTGTCCACCATCCTGTCATACCAACGCCTCTGTTACTGTCCACCATCCTGTCATCCCAGCACTCTGTTACTGTCCACCATCCTGTCCATATGCTCTCTATCACTGTCCACCATCCTGTCATACTAATACCTCTGTTACTGTCCACCATCCTGTCATACCAACGCCTCTGTTACTGTCCACCATCCTATCATACCAACGCCTCTGTTACTGTCCACCATCCTATCATACCAACGCCTCTGTTACTGTCCACCATCCTATCATACCAACGCCTCTGTTACTGTCCACCATCCTCTGTCATATCGATAATCTCGGGATATACACACGTTAAGAAGGGCACTTCGGGGAATATACTATACAGTGACACCTCCTTCAGTTCACCATTCGCACTTCGCCGAGTTTGAAGGTGCGAATCAGCCCGGGAAGAGCTCGCAGTTCACAAACAAAAGATAAACATAACTTTGTTTAATCTACCGTCGTAGCACTACAGTATAGCAAGCTTCAGCAATGACATTCACAACTATAGTCGTTCTTTTTAGTTGATGGTACAAGCCCCGCCCCCTTGCTGTAATGCAAATAAATTCATAATTAAGTGTTAAGGAAACAAAGACACCCTGTTCTGGCTCATTTTAAACCCGTATTTAATGTACATAAAGATATAACTGCTTGGAAACATTAACTTTCAAGATATAAGTGAAACAAGCTTGAAATAAAAAATATTTACCGTCGAAGTCACAAACAAATCACACATGAATAATCGGTTGATCAAGTGAGCTTAAACAGTTTATAAAGCAGTAGTTCAGGTTAATTTAAACACTAGTCTAATATTATAGCTCTCTCTCTCTCTCTCTCTCTCTCTCTCTCTCTCTCTCTCTCTCTCTCTCTCTCTAAAAACACTGAGAGGCCTTTCAGAGGGTATATACAAATCACGTGTCACCAACTCACTGAAGAGACCAATCCAGAGTGTGTCCGTCTCCGGCATGTGGTTACGGAAGAACCTGTCCTCTGTCTCGTCGTCAAGTACCACCAGCGACGCCCCGACAGCCTCACAGGTGCTCTTGGCGTCGTCCCAGACTACCATGTCGTCAGGTTCCGTGTTGAAGTAGTAGCAGGAGTGGCCGTGGGATTCCCAGCCTGGTACACACGCCCCTGTGGGTTGAACCATCATGTTGATAATGAAGAGAGTTTATGTTCTGTGTTGACAGTAGAGAAGTGATCGATCTCCCACACACGCACATACACACGCATATAAGGGGAAAGATTTTTGTGTGTTGACAGTGTTGTGATCTCTCTTTCACACACACACACACACACACACACACACACCTAGAAAAGGTGCCGAAGAGGGCATGCACGATTATTCTCTCCTCTTCCTACTCCACATAGTGCTCAACACACTGACACTCTCGGTTCTCTCTGACACCACGACCTCATCTGCAAATTTGGTGAAAAGCTTCTGCACCATCTTTGACACCGGCTCCTACGAGATCCCTCGTCCGCGAGTTGCAATGTTCGACACCACAACCGCATCCAGCCTATACGAGCACGTACTGATCACTATAAGAACAGTCCAGTTTCAACCATTGTAAAAATTATCCACAACTCGTAATCAACCAGTGTTTTCACTCCCAGCCAATCTTACCTTTTTGCACTGTTACTTTGTTGAAATGCCCTGTAATATGACCTTCTCCCCACCTTGTTATTACATAATTATATCATATTTGTATTACTTATGTTACTTGTATTTTATTTGTCAATCAAATGGCCCATTCCTCAATTATGTACCAGTAAAAATTTTTTTTGGGGGGCACCCCCCTACATCCTTGTGTAAGGTGAAGCGCAGAAGCATGCTAAGTTCATGCTTGCTTTATGTCTGCTGAGTTAAGGGCGTAGAAGCCTGAAGAGTCAATAGTTTTATGTCTAAGCAAGTTATTGGAAGCTCCAACAACTTGCCCCTGAATACGAATTCACAACTTTTGATTTACAGCAGGTACCTACATTGCTGCTAGGTGAACCGGGACCAGGGGGACTAGGAAGAGTGTCCAAACAACTTCCGCTGGCCCGGGAATCGAACCCGTGGCAGCTTGTTTGCTTGCGAGGCAAGAGCGGTACCGCTCCACCAGCGCCCCCCAATTGTGTAACGATAATTTTCATCCTTCCGGCTGCAATGCTCTTTTAATAAACCGTTAATTATTATTATTATTATTATTATTATTATTATTATTATTATTATTAACACACACACACAGTATTATACCTCGATATAACTTTTGCTGATATGCTTTTTGTAGGTTATGTATCTAAGTTACTGTGCCGAGTAGCAACCTTGTATATAAGCTACTGTGCCGAGTAGCACCTATGTATATAATTACGTGGCAACACTGTACGTGTTATGTGGCAACATTGCCCCGAGGCTGCCATATGGCAAGGCAGTCTCAGTCTGACTGTGTGAGCCGTGCGTGGCACACGCTAGTCACCACTTGTATTTCTCTCATCCATAATAAACGGACTTCAGTGTTACCCGGTGTTTCCCTACCCATCACTGCATCCTTCAGGGAACACTTGTAACCTTCATGGCGCAGTGACTAGGATCTGTGGACTTACAAGTGTGTGAAGAATGCCGACGGTTACATCTGCCGGCGATATGCGCGTCGACTCATAGTGTGTTGTGTTGTGTTGCACTGTGTTTTGCTGCAACGTGCAGTGTTGCTCCTTCACAGTGCATTTTAGTGACGGTGGCAGTATTAGTGTCAGTGTATTAGTGTGTGTCTAGAGCTGAGAGTTGAGCATTGGCCTGTTTTTTGTGGTACCCACGGAGCACGCAGGCGTACACCCTTCTCGTGTGACATCCCGGGAGACACTGACGGTCTCACCCCCGCCGCGTCTCTAGCCACCGGCATTAAGGCCACCACGAAGTGCATCTGCTGTCTCAGACACACACACACACACGCACGCACGCACTCACTCACAGACAGAACAGTGGACTCTATGCGTTATTTCTGCGCTGTTTATGTCATATATATGTGGTTCGAGCTGTTGAGGCGCCACTTTATATACTAAACAGTGCAGTCCACGCACACACTAAGATGGGCGGTAAGAAGGGACAACGTCAAGATGGGAGACACGACTCCCCACCACCTTCCCCTCCACCGGGCGCAGACTCTCATCCTCCACCTCCAGTGACGGACATTGCCACAATTCTGAGGTGGATGGACGACCGGGACGAGAGACGCAGAGAGATGGAACTTCAGAGGGAGGAGACACGAAGAGAGGAGGAAAAGTTGCGTTTTGAGGCACTATTGGCGACCCTGGCGCTAACCCACCCTCCCTCACTCGCAGGTAGCGCGCATCAAGGCGCCAATATCCTCCCTCCTCCACCACACCAGCGTCCTCCAGGTACTCTTGCCTCCAAACAAACAGCTCCCAAGGCATCTGTTCAACCCCCACCCGCCCTCTCACCAGACGTCACGTTTCAGCTTTTTCGTGAGTGGAGGCGGCGTTGGACAGATTACTCCACGATGGTGGACCTTGACAACATGCCTCCAAACAAACAGCTCATCCAACTGCGGATGTGTTTGTCACTGGAGACCCAGAGAGTTTTGGAGCACACGTTGCAAGTGCCTCCCGATTCTACATCTTCAGTGACGGATGTGCTCGACTTTTTACAGGAGCACGTTAAAGGTCGGAATAAAGAGGCTCCTTCACCAGCTGCAAGCAGGCGGAGAACGAATCCTTTGACGACTTTTTTGTACGCTTGAAGAGTTTGTCAGTGGAGATCGACGTCTGCAAGGCGCACAGCCGGGAATGTGAGGAAGCCTGGATCAAGCACGGGATCTTGACAGGTGTCAGGCACGAAGAGTTGGTGCAGCGACTCATCCCCCTGGACGCTTCCTCCACACTCCAGGTGGTAGTGACTGAATGTCGGTCGTACGAGGCCACCAAGTCCGCCACCTCTGCCATACGGGCCCCACCTGCTGTGAGAGCTATCTCACAATACAAGAAGGATAAGAAGGCGGGCAACAACGTGAAGGCTGCCGCACGTTCTTCCACGCCTCCGCCTAGTGCTTCCTGTGGCAGCTGTGGAAAGCAGCACAGCCCCAAGACATGCCCGGCCGCCGACGCACTGTGTCGTGGATGTGACCGTAAGGGCCACTGGTCTAACACAGACAGGTGCCCTGCACGAGGCCGCAAGTGTCAGGCCTGCGGTCGTTATGGACACTACGACAAGTGCTGCCGCCAACCCAAGCCCAAAAGCCCGAGACGAGGAGGAAAGCAGCGCACTTTCCTCGGGGTGGTTCGCACACATCCCCCTTCAGATGGCCTACACAGCCCCAAGCAGCAGCTGAGTCACATCAGGAGGGTGGAATCGACCACACGCCCCAGGGCTACCCCTTCCCCTACCATCCGCGTCGCCGTCACACACGGTGATGTGTCGGGTCACATCGAGGTGATACCGGACACCGGCACTGATACTACGGTGATTGGGTTGAAGCACCTCCAGAAACTGGGCCTCACCAAACGCGGCCTGGGACCACCGCCGCAGCTGCAGTACTACAATGCGGACGGTTCCCAGATGCCAGACGCTGTGGGCTCCTTTCAAGCAGAGATCACCTATGGCGACAGGTCGTGTCATGGATGGATCGACGTGCAGCCTACTCTCGCTACACCCTTGTTGTCGTGGGAGCACTGCAAGGAGTTAGGCGTGGTGCCCAGAGACTTTCCCGAGCAGATCCCAGTTGCTCGGTACACCGCCAGCAGGGTGCGTGAATCAACGAGCGACGCGCCTGGCGCTGCCGCACAGAGCTGCCCAGAACCCGCGTCCACTCCCACCCACACAGGACGCTCCCCTGCCCAGATCCTGTATGGTCACCCTCTCCGCTCTTGCGTTCCTACACACGCCAAGGCCTTTGCGAAGGACTGGCAGACCAAAGCCGAGAGCTGTGACCGCCGCGCCGCTTCACGTGCCCAGGACGCCAAGGCTCGGTATGACGACCGTGCCCGCCCTCTTCAGCCAGTGGAGATTGGTGCCCTTGTCCGCGTCCAGGACCCGACGACGACACGTTGGGACAAGGTGGGCATAGTGATGGGCGTCGGCCGGTCGCGGGACTACAAGGTCAGGATGCCGAGCGGCCGTGTCTGGTGGAGGAACCACCGCTTCCTCCGGCCAGTCCCACCCCCTGCTGCTGGCCCCCTGACCGAGGACGAGTCCCCTACACCTCACGAGGCTCCGCCCCACAGTGCACCTCGACGCTCGGAGCGACTTAGGACTAAGAAGTCCGCTCAAGACAAAGACTATGAGCGTGAGGGGGGAGGGAGATGTAGGTTATGTATCTAAGCTACTGTGCCGAGTAGCAACCTTGTATATAAGCTACTGTGCCGAGTAGCACCTATGTATGTAATTACGTGGCAACACTGCACGTGTTATGTGGCAACATTGCCCCGAGGCTGCCATATGGCAAGGCAGTCTCAGTCTGACTGTGTGAGCCGTGCATGGCACACGCTAGTCACCACTTGTATTTCTCTCATCCATAATAAACGGACTTCAGTGTTACCCGGTGTTTCCCTACCCATCACTGCATCCTTCAGGGAACACTTGTAACCTTCACTTTTACTTTAATTTTATCCTCTTTACCATTCATCGGCTCGTTAGCCGCTTGGGCGATCGGTCACGTCTCTGTTACGCACTGTTGGCAGATACTGGGCATACCCAGGCTCCTGAATATATCGGAACCTGTTCCAGTGTTGATCAAGACTGGCCTTAAATGAGCTGACACTCGGTGCCGTCACAACACTCTCTGGCATATTGTTCCCTAGAGTTTACAATTCGCAATCCGAAAAAGATTGCCTCGCAGTTTTCTGGACTTGTGGCTTCTTCATATTTGAGCTGTGACCCCTTGTGAGACGCGCATCCGCCAGCTCCAGTATGCATGTACATTCGACCAAGTAGTGTCCTCTTGAGATGTTTATACACTTCGATTAAGTCGTCCCTCGCCCGTCTGTAGTATAAGCTAGGCAGTTGCAAGCGTTCTAATCTTTCTGGGTAGCTGAGGTTTCGTAGAGCAGGCACCAGTCTGGTGGCCCTCTTTTGAACATTTTCAATCAATTGACAGTCTCTAGCATGCCTTGGGGACCAGATGGGGAAGCACCTCACTCTTAAAGATCGTGACGAGCGATGGACTATCC
Organism: Homarus americanus; assembly: GCF_018991925.1. Classification (NCBI taxonomy): domain Eukaryota; kingdom Metazoa; phylum Arthropoda; class Malacostraca; order Decapoda; family Nephropidae; genus Homarus; species Homarus americanus. Next base: position 9,647 of record NW_024713441.1, on the reverse strand, counting down.
AGTTATCTGAACATTATTGGAACATGACACTATATCGTCCCTGTAAGAATAATTATCAGGTGTGACCTACGAACCCCCAAAACATAACGTGATATAGGGTGAGCAGAGTATTGTGTGTATATGAAAAAGTATCGTTATATCGAGAGTCTGTTATGTGAAACTCCCTCATCCAACAGATTAGATCATTAGATGGAGTTAAGAGTCCGCTATATGGAGGTTGCACTGTACATAATATATACATTTATATACACTGTAAATTATATATACATTTTTATTCATACAAACAGTATACTTATCATACGTTTATGGTAACTCACCTCTACTCTTCTTACAGATGTATGGGAACTGCTGAGTGACCTTCTCCACCACCCAGCTGCCACTCACCTTGTCAATGTCCACCACGGCGGCACCATACCCGTTCAGCGACCTGTTAACGGTAAAAACTCTCTCCGTACCGTTTACAATCCTCATAATGTCTCCTGTTGTAGTCCCAGATCTGACTTATTGAATACTAAGAAATTATTGGACTTTCTTCAGGTGAATTATTGCTTTTATTTATTGAATACTGTATTATATGGATGATCCGAAAATTGATAACAACTGAAAACTTATTAAATCAACGCCTGCTTAAATCAACAACTGTTTAAATCAACA
>NW_024713441.1:0-8893 GCF_018991925.1 Homarus americanus | reverse complement strand
TTAAATCAACACCTACTTAAATCAACACCTACTTAAATCAACACCTACTTAAATCAACACCTACTTTAATCAGCACATACTTTAATCAACACCCACTTTAATCAACACCAACTTAAATCAACACCTACTCTAATCAACAGCCACTTTAATCAACACCCACTTTAATCAACACCTACTTTAATCAACACCTACTTTAATCAACACCCACTTAGATCAACACCCACTTAAATCGCCACTCACTTTAATCAACACCCACTTTAATCAACACCCACTTTAATCAACACCTACTTTAATCAACACCTACTTTAATCAACACCTACTTTCATCAACACCCACTTAAATCAAAACCTACTCTAATCAACACCCACTTTAATCAACACCTACTTGGATCAACACCCACTTTAAACAACACCTACTTAAATCAACATCTACTTAAATCAACATCTACTTAAATCAACACCCACTTAAATCAACACCTACTTTAATCAACACCCACTTAAATCAACACCTACTCTAATCAACACCTACTTTAATCAACACCCACTTAAATCAACACCAACTCAAATCAACACCTACTTTAATCACCACCCACGTAAATCAACACCAACTTTAATCAACACCTACTTTAATAAACACCTACTTTAATCAACACCTACTTAAATCAACACCTACTTAAATCAACACCTACTTAAATCAACACCTACTTAAATCAACACCTACTTAAATCAACACCTACTTTAATCAGCACATACTGAATCAACACCCAATTTCCTAATCAACACCAACTTAAATCAACACCTACCTAATCAAATGTTCACTTCTAATCAACAATCTACCTTTAAATCAAACACCCACTTTTAACCGAACACCTCCACTTTAATCAACAATCCCACTCTAGATCAACACCCACTCTAAATCGCCACCACTTTAACAATTCACTCTTTAATCACCACCACCTTTAATCAACACTCACTTTGAATTAACACCTACTTCATCAACATCCAAATCAAACCTACCTAATCAACAATCCAATTCTTAATCAACACCTACTTTAATCAACACCTACTTTAATCAACACCCACTTAAATCAAAACCAACTCTAATCAACACCCACTTTAATCAACACCTACTTGGATCAACACCCACTTTAAACAACACCCACTTAAATCAACACCTACTCTAATCAACACCTACTTTAATCAACACCCACTTAAATCAACACCAACTCAAATCAACACCTACTTTAATCACCACCCACGTAAATCAACACCAACTTTAATCAACACCTACCTTAATAAACACCTACTTTAATCAACACCTACTTAAATCAACACCTACTTAAATCAACACCCACTTAAATCAACATCTACTTAAATCAACACCTACTTAAATCTACATCTACTTAAATCAACATCTACTTAAATCAACACCTACTTAAATCAACACCTACTTAAATGAACACCTACTAAAATCAACATCTACTTAAATAAACACCCACTTAAATCAACATCTACTTAAATCAAAATCTACTTAAATCAACATCTACTTAAATCAACACCTACTTAAATCAACACCTACTTAAATCAACACACTTAAATCAACATCTACTTAAATCAACACCTACTTAAATCAACATCTACTTAAATCAACATCTACTTAAGTCAACACCTACTTAAATCAACACCTACTTAAATCAACACCTGCTTTAATCAACACATACTTTACTCAACACCCACTTTAATCAACACCCACTTAATTCAACACCCACTTTAATCAACATCTACTTTAATCAACACCTACTTTAATCAAGACCTACTTTAATGAACACCCACTTAAATCAAAACTTACTCTAATCAACACCCACTTTAATCAACACCCACTTAAATCAACACCCACTTTAATCAACACCTACTTTAATCAACACCTACTTTAAACAACACCTACTTTAATCAACACCCACTTAAATCAACACCCACTTAATTCTACGCCCATTTAATCAACATCCACTTAAATCAACAACCACTTAATTCTTCACCCATTTAAATCAACACCCACTTTAATCAACACCTACTTTAATCAACACCCACATAAAACAACACCCATTTTAATCAACACCCACTTTAATCAACACCTACTTTAATCAACACCTACTTTAATCAACACCTACTTTAATCAACACCTACTTAAATCAACACCCACTTAAATCAACACCTACTCTAATCAACACCTACTCTAATCAACACCTACTCTAATCAACACCAACGTTAATCAACACCTACTTAAATCAACACCTACTTAAATCAACACCTACTTTATTCAACACCCACTTAAATCAACACCTACTCTAACCAACATCTACTCTAATCAACACCTACTTTAATCAACACCTAATTAAATCAACATCAACTTAAATCAACACCTACTTAAATCAACACCTACTTATATCAACACCTACTTAAATCAACACTTACTTAAATCAACATCTAATTAAATCAACACTCACTTAAATCAACATCTACTTAAATCAACATCTACTCGAATCAACATCTACTCTAATCAACACCTACTCTAATCAACACCTACTTTAATCAACACCTACTTAAATAAACACCTACTTAAATCAACACCTACTTTAATCAACACCCACTTAAATCAACACCTACTCTAACCAACATCTACTCTAATCAACACCTACTTTAATCAACACCTACTTAAATCAACACCTACTCAAATCAACACCTACTAAAATCAACACATACTAAAATCAACATCTACTTAAATTAACATCTACTTTAATCAACACCTACTTAAATCAACACCTACTTAAATCAACACCTACTTTAATCAACACCTACTCTAATCAACACCTACTTAGATCAACACCTACTTAAATCAACATCTACTTAAATCAACATCTACTTAGATCAACACCTACTTAAATCAACATCTACTTAAATCAACATCTACTCTAATCAACACCTACTCTAATCAACACCTACTTTAATCAACACCTACTTAAATCAACAATTACTCTAATCAACTCCTACTTAAATCAACACCTACGTAAATCAACACCTACTTAAATAAACATCTACTTATATCAACATCTACTCTAATCAACACCTACTCTAATCAACACCTACTTTAATCAACACCTACTTAAATCAACATCTACTTAAATCAACACCCACTTAAATCAACATCTACTTAAATCACCATCTACTGTAATCAACATCTACTCTAATCAACACCTACTCTAATCAACACATACTTAAATCAACACCTACTTAAATCAACACCTACTTAAATCAACACCCACTTAAATCAACACCTACTGTAATCAACACCCACTTAAATCAACACCTACTTTAATCAACACCTAGTTAAATCAACACCTACTTAAATCAACACCTACTTCAATCAACATCTACTTAAATCAACATCTACTTAAATCAACATCGTAAATCAACACCAACTTAAATCAACACCTACTTAAATGAACACCTACTTAAATCAACACCTACTAAAATCAACACCCACTTAAATCAACATCTACTTAAATCAACATCTACTAAAATCAACTCCAACTTAAATCAACACCTACTTTAATCAACACGTACTCTAATCAACACCTATTCTAATCAACACCTACTTAGATGAACACGTACTTAAATCAACATCAACTTAAATCAACATCTACTTAAATCAACACCTACTTAAATCAACACCTACTTAAACCAACACCCACTTAAATCAACATCCACTTAAATCAACACCCACTTAAATCAACATCTAATTAAATCAACATCTACTTAAATCAACACCTACTTAAATCAACACCTACTTAAATCAACACCTACTTAAATCGACACCCACTTAATTCTACAACCATTTAAATCAACATCCACTTAAATCAACACCCACTTAAATCAACATCTACTTAAATGAACACCTACTTTAATGAACACCTACTAAAATCAACACCGACTTAAATCAACACCCACTTAAATCAACACCTACTCTAACCAACATCGACTCTAATCAACACCTACTTAAATCAACATCTACTCTAATCAACATCTACTCTAATCAACACCTACTCTAATCAACATCTACTTTAATCAACACCTACTTAAATCAACACCTACTTAAATCAACACCTACTTTAATCAACACCTAATTAAATGAACATCAACTTAAATCAATACCTACTTTACTCAACACCTACCCTAATCAACACCTACTTTAATCACTTCTACTTAAATCAACACCGACTTAAATCTACATCTACTTAAATCAACATCTACTTAAATCAACACCTACTTAAATGAACACCTACTTAAATCAACATCTACTTAAATCAACATCTACTCTAATCAACACCTACTCTAATCAACACCTACTTTAATCAAAACCTACTTAAATCAACATTTACTCTAATCAACTCCTACTTAAATCATCACCTACTTAAATCAACACCTACTTAAATCAACATCTACTTAAATCAACATCTACTCTACTCAACACCTACTCTAATCAACACCTACTTTAATCAACACCTTCTTAAATCAACATCTACTTAAATCAACACCCACTTAAATCAACATCTACTTAAATCAACATCTACTGTAATCAACATCTACTCTAATCAACACCTACTCTAATCAACACCTACTTAAATCAACACCTACTTAAATCAACACCTACTTAAATCAACACCTACTTTAATCAACACCCACTTTAATCAACACCTACTTTAATCAACACCTACTTTAAACAACACCTACTTTAATCAACACCCACTTAAATCAACACCCACTTAATTCTACACCCATTTAATCAACATCCACTTAAATCAACAACCACTTAATTCTTCTCCCATTTAAATCAACACCCACTTTAATCAACACCTACTTTAATCAACACCCACTTTAAACAACACCCACTTTAATCAACACCCACTTTAATCAACACCTACTTTAATCAACACCTACTTTAATCAACAGCTACTTTAATCAACACCCACTTTGATCAACACCCACTAAAATCAACACCCACTTAAATCAACACCCAGTTAAATCAACACCCACTTAAATCAACACCCACTTTAATGAACACTCACTTCAATCAACACCTACTTTAATCAACACCCACTTTAATCAACACCTACTTAAACAAACACCCATTTAAATCAACATCCACTTAAATCATCACCAACCTTAATCAACGCCCACTTTAATCAACACCTACTTAAATCGACACCCACTTAATACTACACCCATTTAAACCAACATCCACTTAAATCAACACCCACTTAAATCAACATCTACTTAAATCAACACCTACTTAAATCAACACCCACTGAAATCATCATCTACTTAAATCAACACCTACGTAAATCAACACCCACTTAAATCAACACCTACTTAAATCAACACATACTTAAATCAACACCTACTTAAATCGACATCTACTTAAATCAACACCCACTTAAATCAACACCTATTGTAATCAACACCAACTTAAATCAACACCTACTTTAATCAACACCTAGTTAAATCAACACCTACTTAAATCAACACCTACTTCAATCAACATCTACTTAAATCAACATCTACTTAAATCAACATCTTAAATCAACACCAACTTAAATCAACACCTACTTAAATCAACACCTACTTAAATCAACACCTACTAAAATCAACACCCACTTAAATCAACATCTACTTAAATCAACATCTACTTAAATCAACTCCAACTTAAATCAACACCTACTTTAATCAACACGTACTCTAATCAACACCTACTCTAATCAACACCTACTTAGATCAACACGTACTTAAATCAACATCAACTTAAATCAACATCTACTTAAATCAACACCTACTTAAATCAACACCTACTTAAACCAACACCCACTTAAATCAACATCCACTGAAATCAACACCCACTTAAATCAACATCTACTTAAATCAACATCTACTTAAATCAACACCTACTTAAATCAACACCTGCTTAAATCAACACATACTTAAATCGACACCCACTTAATTCTACAACCATTTAAATCAACATCCACTTAAATCAACACCCACTTAAATCAACATCTACTTAAATGAACACCTACTTAAATGAACACCTACTTAAATCAACACCTACTTAAATCAACACCCACTTAAATCAACACCCACTTAAATCAACACCTACTTAAATCAACACCTACTTAAATCAACATCTACTTAAATCAACAGTCAACACCCACTTAAATCAACACCTACTTTATTCAACACCCACTTAAATCAACACCTACTTTAATCAACGCCTACTTTAATCAACACCTGCTTAAATCAACATCTACTTAAATCAACATCTACTTAAATCAAGACCTACTTAATTCAACATCTACTGAAATCAACATCAACTTAAATCAACACCCACTTAAATCAACACCCACTTAAATCAACATCTACTTAAATCAACATCTACTTAAATCAACATCTACTTAAAATAACACCTACTTAAATCAACACCTACTTAAATCAACACCCACTTAAATCAACATCTACTTAAATCAACACCTACTTAAATCAACATCTAATTAAATCAACATCTACATAAAATCAGCATCTACTTAAAATAACACCCACTTAAATCAACACCCACTTAAATCAACACCTGCATCTAATCAACACCCACAATCAACACCTCTCTAATCACCACCTACTTTAATCAACACCTACTTAAATCAACATCTACTTAAATCAACACCTACTTAAATCAACATCTACATAAATCAACACCCACTTAAATCACGACCTACTTTAATCAACACCCACTTAAATCAACACCTACTCTAATCAACACCTACTCTAATCAACACCTACATAAATCAACACCCACTTTAATCAACACCCACTTTAATCAACACCCACTTAAATTAATACCTACTTTAATCAACGCCTACTCTAATCAACACCTACTTTAATCAACACCCACTTAAATCAACACCTACCTAAATCAACACCCACTTAAATCAACATCTACTTAAATCAACACCTACTTAAATCTACATCTACTTAAATCAACATCTACTTAAATGAACATATACTTAAATGAACACCAACTTAAATCAAAACCTAATTAAATCAACATCTACTTAAATCAACACCTACTTAAATCAACATCTACTTAAATCAACGTCTACTTAAATCAACACCTACTTAAATCAACACCTACTTAAATCAACACCTACTCTAATCAACACCTATTTAAATCAGCATCTACTGAAATCAACACCTACTTAAATCAACATCTACTTAAATCAACACCTACTTTAATCAACATCTACTTAAATCAAAACCTACTTAAATCAGCATCTACTTAAATCAACATCTACTTAAATCAACACCTACTTAAATCAACACCTACTTAAATCAACACCTACTTAAATCAACACCTACTTAAATCAACACCTGCTTTAATCAACTCATACTTTAATCTACACCCACTTTAATAAACACCCACTTAAATCAACACCCACTTTAATCAACACCTACTTTAATCAACACCTACTTTAATCAACACCTACTTTAATCAACACCCACTTAAATCAACACCCACTTAAATCAACACCCACTTAATTCTACACCCATTTAATCAACATCTACTTAAATCAACACCTACTTAAATGAACACCTACTTAAATCAACATCTACTTAAATCAACACCCACTTAAATCAACACCCACTTTAATCAACACCTACTCTAATCAACACATACTTTAATCAACACCCACTTTAATCAACACCCACTTAAATCAACACCCACTTTAATCAACACCCTCTTAAATCAATACCCACTTTAATCAACACCCACTTAAATCAACATCTACTCTAATCAACACCCACTTTAATCAACACCCACTTAAATCAACACCCACTTTAATCAACACCTACTTTAATCAACACCTACTTTAATCAACACCTACTTTAATCAACACATACTTAAATCAACATCTGGCAAATCCTTTTCTTAAATGAACACCTGCTTAAATGAACACCTGCTTAAATCAGCATCTGTAAATCAGCACCGCCTATTCAGCACCTACTTAAATCAACATCTACTTAAATCAACATCCGCCAAATCGGCACCTACTTTAATCAACACCCTCTTAAATCAACACCTTAAATCAACGCCTGCTTTTAATCCAAAACCTATTTAAATCGGCGATGCTTAAAATCAACATCTGCTTAAATCAACATTACTTTAATCAACATCTGCTTAAATCAACATCTGTAAATCAACACCCATGAAATCGCTTACTTAAATCAGCATCTGCTTAAATCAACACCTACTTAAATCAACATATAGCGTCAACATATACTTTAAATCAACATCCACTTAAATCAACACCAACTTTAATCAATGCCCACTTTAATCAACACCTACTTAAATCGACACCCACTTAATTCTACAACCATTGAAATCAACATCCACTTAAATCAACACCTACTCTAATCAACACCTACTCTAATCAACACCTTCTTTAATCAACACCTATTTAAATCAACACCTACTTACATGAACACCTACTTAAATCAACACCTACTTAAATCAACATCTACTTAAATCAACATCTACTTAAATCAACACCTATTTAAATCAACATCTACTTAAATCAACATCTACTTAAATCAATATCCCACTTAAATCAACACCTACTCTAATCAACACGTAGTCTAATCAACACCTACTTAAATCAACACCAACGAAAAATCAACATCTACTTAAATCAACACCTACATAATTCAACCCCCACTTTAAATCAACACCTACTTTAATCAACACCTACTTAAATCAACATCAACTTGAATCAACACCCACTTTAATCAAC
>NW_024713440.1:0-11142 GCF_018991925.1 Homarus americanus | reverse complement strand
AAATATTAAACTACAGGCCAATATCTTTATTAGAAACTACCGGGAAACTATTGGAAAAAATATTAAATTCAAGACTTATAGCCTTTTTAACACAACATGGGAAAACTAACAACAGACAACATGGATTTATGCCCAATAGAAATACCCTAACTGCAATAGCTATAATAACGGAAATAATTGCAATAGAAAAAAGCAAGGGTAACCAGATCAATATAATTTTAAGGGATGTTTCTAAGGCTTTTGATAAAGTTGGGCATTTAGGCTTGAAATATAAAATATTAAAACTGCGACTTAACGAATACATGCTAAGAATATTGTGTAACTATTTAGATGATAGGAGAGCACAAATTCAAATTGGAAACTTTTTAGGAACTATGTTTAATCTTGAGAGTGGAGTACCTCAAGGAGGATGCCTTTCTCCAACACTATATACAATTTATACTTCAGACACACCTCAACCTACCCCCTTTAGTGAATATGTAATGTTTGCTGATGATATTACTCAAATAGTATCATACCCAGGAAAAGCAACTCAATTTATGGCACTCTACACGGTAAGAGCGAGGAAAAAACATAAAATGATTTTGAGAAAATGGAAAAATCAGGACAAATAAGAACAAATTCAAGATAATACCAATAGCTGATTAAAACAAGTCCAGTAATAGTCGACCAGGAACTATACCCATACGACACTTGAAGGTAGGATGCTTGATTAAAACTAACAAAAAGAGGATATATAACATACTTAAAAGATAAAGAACGACAGGCAAGCACAAGATTAATGCACAAAACGCTTTAAGAACCTTAGCATTAATAACAAAAAGAAAGATTTATATTGCCCTTGTCAAATCAATTATGGACTACCCACCCATCCCATTGAACACCCTTGCAAAACGTGCATTAAAAAAGGCAATAAGCAAACAGTACAAAAATATAGCCCTCAGATTTATATAACATGAAATATACAGACCACATCAATAATGAACAGCCATGCACAAGAGAGCAAACCTCCTTAGCAATCAATGTAGATATACACAACAAAGCTAAATATTTGGAAAAGCGACTGAACTTAACACAGAAACATATCAAAAACTGGAAAAATAATATAGACAGGAAGAAGTAATTGAACCACCTCCTGCCTCAATATACACATTTCTACATAAAACATTACTAGAGGAATAAAGATGAGAGTGACCAACCAGCTCCACTAAGAACCTGGCATACAGTGTACCTTTAGACTAACACAACTAACACTTAACTAACACCCAAAAAAAATGTGACTACCCTCCCAGTTACACAAGGACCTGGGCGGGCTCACTAACTCCAACAATAACAAAAATAATAATAATAAGCAGCATTATATAAATAAACCAATATTAATACAAAGGTCTGACGACCCAAGGGAGCAGAACAAAGACAAAACACCAATAAGAAAGATGAAGCGATCTGGTTGAGCCCAGATTCTTTCTACTCCTACTGTATTTCAGTTTCACCACCTTTTTCTTCAATTCCTAATAATCTTCTTTCACCTCTTAACTAATGACTTCGTATCGTATCGTACTATCTAGCCTAAACTGTTTAGCCTGACGTAGAGTTTTTTAATAAATCTGGTGATATGGAACCACACACAACCCCCTTAACCTGGGATAATGCAATCAAATGGATAATTGCTAACTATTCTCAGAGATAATGCAATCAAATGGTTAGTTGCTAACCGGGGGCTGCGCCCCCGGACCCCCTGTGTTAGATACTGTATTTGGTCATGATGAATTGTTTATTAGACTATAAGAAATCCTCTTCCTTCTTGTATTGGCAAGGGGAGTTTGCTTTAACTTAGGTATACTAGCCTAAGTAAAAATAGATGCCCCTTCCTTATTGGTGTTGTCGATGGCACAGCACAGCACAGCACCGTGCCTATGACGAAATCAACTTCATTAAACTCAACTCATACTTCAAATGCACCAAGAGAACTTCTGTACACCCGCATGGGAGACCATCAGAGTCAATCGGGGTCGATTTGATAGCATACTACAGAAACTTGCACACCCGAATGGGAGACCGTCAAAGTCAATCCGGGGTCGATTTGATAGCATACTACAGAAACTTGCACACCCGAATGGGAGACCGTCAAAGTCAATCGGGGGTCGATTTAATAGCATACTACAGAAACTTGCACACCCGAATGGGAGACCGTCAAAGTCAATCGGGGATCGATTTGATAGCATACCACAGAAACTTGCACACCCGAATGGGAGACCGTCAAAGTCAATCGGGGGTCGATTTAATAGCATACTACAGAAACTTGCACACCCGAATGGGACACCGTCAAAGTCAATCGGGGGTCGATTTGATAGCATACTACAGAAACTTGCACACCCGAATGGGAGACCGTCAAAGTCAATCGGGGATCGATTTGATAGCATACTACAGAAACTTGCACACCCGAATGGGAGACCGTCAAAGTCAATCGGGGGTCGATTTAATAGCATACTACAGAAACTTGCACACCCGAATGGGAGACCGTCAAAGTCAATCGGGGGTCGATTTGATAGCATACTACAGAAACTTGCACACCCGAATGGAAGACAGTGAAAGTCAATCGGGGGTCGATTTAATAGCATACTACAGAAACTTGCACACCCGAATGGAAGACAGTCAAAGTCAATCGGGGGTCGATTTAATAGCATGTCAAGGTGAAACTTGCACACCCGAATGGGAGACCGTCAAAGTCAATCGGGGGTCGATTTGATAGCATACAGAAACTTGCACACCATCGGGAGACAGTGAAAGTCAATCGGGCCCATTTAATAGCATACTACAGAAACTTCAGGTAATAACTGAATGGAGACAGTCAAAGTCAATCGGGGGCCCATTTAATAGCAATACAGAAACTTGCACACCCGAATGGGAGACCGTCAAAGCCACCGGGGTCGATTTAATAGCATACTACAGAAACTTGCACACCGAATGGGAGACCGCCATGTCAATCGGGAAATTTATCGGGATAGCATACTACAGAAACTTGCACACCCGAATGGGAGACAGTCAAAGTCAATCGAGGGTCGATTTAATAGCATACTACAGAAACTTGCACACCCAAATGGGAGACAGTCAAAGTCAATCGGGGGTCGATTTGATAGCATACTACAGAAACTTGCACACCCGAATGGGAGGCAGTCAAAGTCAATCGGGGGTCGATTTAATAGCATACTACAGAAACTTGCACACCCAAATGGGAGACAGTCAAAGTCAATCGGGGGTCGATTTGATAGCATACTACAGAAACTTGCACACCCGAATGGGAGGCAGTCAAAGTCAATCGGGGGTCGATTTGATAGCATACTACAGAAACTTGCACACCCAAATGGGAGACAGTCAAAGTCAATCGAGGGTCGATTTGATAGCATACTACAGAAACTTGCACACCCGCATGGGAGACAGTCAAAGTCAATCGAGGGTCGATTTGATAGCATACTACAGAAACTTGCACACCCGAATGGGAGACCGTCAAAGTCAATCGGGGGTCGATTTAATAGCATACTACAGAAACTTGCACACCCGAATGGGAGACCGTCAAAGCCAATCGGGGGTCGATTTGATAGCATACTACAGAAACTTGCACACCCGAATGGGAGACCGTCAAAGTCAATCGGGGGTCGATTTGATAGCATACTACAGAAACTTGCACACCCGAATGGGAGACAGTCAAAGTCAATCGGGGGTCGATTTAATAGCATACTACAGAAACTTGCACACCCGAATGGGAGACCTTCAGAGTCAATCGAGGGTCGATTTAATAGCATACTATACAAAATGATCCGAGAATGTGCACACACCGAGTGGGAGACGGTGATGAAAGCGTCCGCCCTTGTACACTGGATGGCACTATTTCACTATAGTAAGGGGTAGGGGCACCTCGGTCATATTATACAACATACCAGAGAAGTTCCACACCCGCATGGGAGACCGCCAAAGTGAATCGGGGGTCGATTTGATAGCATACTACAGAGAACTTGCACACCCGAATGGGAGACCGTCAAAGTCAATCGGGGGTCGATTTGATAGCATACTACAGAGAACTTGCACACCCGAATGGGAGACAGTCAAAGTCAATCGGGGGTCGATTTAATAGCATACTACAGAAACTTGCACACCCGAATGGGAGACCGTCAAAGTCAATCGGGGGTCGATTTAATAGCATACTACAGAAACTTGCACACCCGAATGGGAGACCGTCAAAGTCAATCGGGGGTCGATTTGATAGCATACTACAGAAACTTGCACACCCGAATGGGAGACAGTGAAAGTCAATCGGGGGTCGATTTAATAGCATACTACAGAAACTTGCACACCCGAATGGGAGACAGTCAAAGTCAATCGGGGGTCGATTTAATAGCATACTACAGAAACTTGCACACCCGAATGGGAGACCGTCAAAGTCAATCGGGGGTCGATTTAATAGCATACTACAGAAACTTGCACACCCGAATGGGAGACCGTCAAAGTCAATCGGGGGTCGATTTGATAGCATACTACAGAAACTTGCACACCCGAATGGGAGACCGTCAAAGTCAATCGGGGGTCGATTTAATAGCATACTACAGAAACTTGCACACCCGAATGGGAGACCGTCAAAGTCAATCGGGGGTCGATTTAATAGCATACTACAGAAACTTGCACACCCGAATGGGAGACCGTCAAAGTCAATCGGGGGTCGATTTGATAGCATACTACAGAAACTTGCACACCCGAATGGGAGACAGTCAAAGTCAATCGGGGGTCGATTTAATAGCATACTACAGAAACTTGCACACCCGAATGGGAGACCGTCAAAGTCAATCTGCACACACCGAGTGGGAGACGGTGATGAAAACGTCCGCCCTTGTACGCTGGATGGCATTATTTCACTATAGTAAGGGGTAGAGGCACCTCGGTCATATTGTACAACATACTAGAGAAGTTCCACACCCGCATGGGAGACCGTCAAAGTCAATCGGGGGTCGATTTAATAGCATACTACAGAGAACTTACACACCCGAATGGGAGACCGTCAGAGTCAATCGAGGGTCGATTTAATAGCATACTATACAAAATGATCCGAGAATGTGCACACACCGAGTGGGAGACGGTGATGAAAGCGTCCGCCCTTGTACACTGGATGGCACTATTTCACTATAGTAAGGGGTAGGGGCACCTCGGTCATATTATACAACATACCAGAGAAGTTCCACACCCGCATGGGAGACCGTCAAAGTGAATCGGGGGTCGATTTGATAGCATACTACAGAGAACTTGCACACCCGAATGGGAGACCGTCAAAGTCAATCGGGGGTCGATTTGATAGCATACTACAGAGAACTTGCACACCCGAATGGGAGACAGTCAAAGTCAATCGGGGGTCGATTTAATAGCATACTACAGAAACTTGCACACCCGAATGGGAGACCGTCAAAGTCAATCGGGGGTCGATTTAATAGCATACTACAGAAACTTGCACACCCGAATGGGAGACCGTCAAAGTCAATCGGGTGTCGATTTGATAGCATACTACAGAAACTTGCACACCCGAATGGGAGACAGTCAAAGTCAATCGGGGGTCGATTTAATAGCATACTACAGAAACTTGCACACCCGAATGGGAGACCGTCAAAGTCAATCGGGGGTCGATTTGATAGCATACTACAGAAACTTGCACACCCGAATGGGAGACAGTCAAAGTCAATCGGGGGTCGATTTAATAGCATACTACAGAAACTTGCACACCCGAATGGGAGACCGTCAAAGTCAATCGGGGGTCGATTTAATAGCATACTACAGAAACTTGCACACCCGAATGGGAGACCGTCAAAGTCAATCGGGGGTCGATTTGATAGCATACTACAGAAACTTGCACACCCAAATAGGAGACAGTCAAAGTCAATCGGGGGTCGATTTAATAGCATACTAAAGAAACTTGCACACCCGAATGAGATACCGTCAAAGTCAATCGGGTGTCGATTTAATAGCATACTACAGAAACTTGCACACCCGAATGGGAGACCGTCAAAGTCAATCGGGGGTCGATTTAATAGCATACTACAGAAACTTGCACACCCGAATGGGAGACCGTCAAAGTCAATCGGGGGTCGATTTGATAGCATACTACAGAAACTTGCACACCCGAATGGGAGCCAGGCAAAGTCAATCGGGGGTCGATTTAATAGCATACTACAGAAACTTGCACACCCGAATGGGAGACCGTCAGAGTCAATCGAGGGTCGATTTAATAGCATACTATACAAAATGATCCGAGAATGTGCACACACCGAGTGGGAGACGGTGATGAAAGCGTCCGCCCTTGTACACTGGATGGCACTATTTCACTATAGTAAGGGGTAGGGGCACCTCGGTCATATTATACAACATACCAGAGAAGTTCCACACCCGCATGGGAGACCGTCAAAGTGAATCGGGGGTCGATTTGATAGCATACTACAGAGAACTTGCACACCCGAATGGGAGACCGTCAAAGTCAATCGGGGGTCGATTTGATAGCATACTACAGAGAACTTGCACACCCGAATGGGAGACAGTCAAAGTCAATCGGGGGTCGATTTAATAGCATACTACAGAAACTTGCACACCCGAATGGGAGACCGTCAAAGTCAATCGGGGGTCGATTTGATAGCATACTACAGAAACTTGCACACCCGAATGGGAGACCGTCAAAGTCAATCGGGGGTCGATTTGATAGCATACTACAGAAACTTGCACACCCGAATGGGAGACAGTGAAAGTCAATCGGGGGTCGATTTAATAGCATACTACAGAAACTTGCACACCCGAATGGGAGACAGTGAAAGTCAATCGGGGGTCGATTTAATAGCATACTACAGAAACTTGCACACCCGAATGGGAGACCGTCAAAGTCAATCGGGGGTCGATTTAATAGCATACTACAGAAACTTGCACACCCGAATGGGAGACCGTCAAAGTCAATCGGGGTCGATTTGATAGCATACTACAGAAACTTGCACACCCGAATGGGAGACAGTCAAAGTCAATCGGGGGTCGATTTAATAGCATACTACAGAAACTTGCACACCCGAATGGGAGACCGTCAAAGTCAATCGGGGGTCGAGCATACTTTACAAAATGATCCGAGAATCTGCACACACACCGAGTGGGAGACGGTGATGAAAACGTCCGGCCTTATATGTTCGATTGCACTATTTCACTATATTAAGGGGAGAGGGTGCCTTCGCACACATATTCGGTGTGAAATATCTTCCGCCCCCCAGCGGAGCGCTTCGGCGCCTCTGCGAAGCAAAGCGCGGCATTCAAAAACAACAACCAAAATTGCCGTCGCTTTCCCTTCCCTGCCCTGCAATGGCTGGAGCAGCAGCAGAAGAAGAGAGAGAGAAAATAGTCTCATGGGGTCAGAGGAATGGCAGTGGAGCGCGATCTATGAATTTCACTAGCCAGGCCTGTCTCCCAATTGAACATTATTACTCTCTCGGCGCACGCCGCCACCACGGCTTCACGACAGCAGCAGCATCATGATGTTAAGCGCCTATTGTAAGTCCGAACCGGTTATTATTCGGCTGTTCGCTAACAGTCGGGTTTAACCTTGCCTAACAAACGATCAAACAACTTCCACCTCGGTGCGGTACGGTGACCGTCCTATCGTCCGCTCTGTATGCTGGATTGCACTATTTCAATTATATTAAGGGAGAGGGTGCCTTCACACACCTATTATTCGGTGTGGAATATCTTCCGGCCCCAGCCGAAGCGCCGCCTAGCGGCTAAAGCGCCGGTGATTCA
The DNA here is from genome assembly GCF_018991925.1 of Homarus americanus. Taxonomy (NCBI): domain Eukaryota; kingdom Metazoa; phylum Arthropoda; class Malacostraca; order Decapoda; family Nephropidae; genus Homarus; species Homarus americanus. The sequence goes on along the minus strand of NW_024713440.1, from coordinate 3,339 downwards.
AAACAACAACCAAAGTTGCTGTCGCTTTCCCTTTCCCTGCCCCTGCAATGGCTTTCTGAGCAGCAGCAGCAGAAGAAGAGAGAGAGAAAAATAGTCTCATGGGGTCAGAGGAATGGCAGTGAGTGCTTATCTATGAATTTCACTCGCCAGGTCTGTCTACCTATTGAACATTATTACTCCCTCTCGGCGCACACGTCGCCACCACGGTTTCCGTGACAGCAGCAGCATCATGATGTTGTGTCTACCAATAAGTCCCGAACAGGGTTATTCGGCTGTTCTCGAACAGTCAGGTTTTAAACTTGCCTAACAAACGATCAAACAACCTCCACTCTCGAGGTGCGGTACGGTGACTGTCCTATCGTCCGCCCCTGTATGCTGGATTGCACTAATTCACTATATTAAGGGGAGAGGGTGCCTTCACACACCTATTCTGTGTGGAATATCTTCTGCCCCCCAGCGGAGCGCTTCGGCGCCTCTGCGAAGCAAAGCGCGGCATTCAACAACAACAACCAAAGCTGCCGTGGCTTTCCCTTCCCTGCCCTGTATTGGCTGGAGCAGCAGAAGGTTTTTTAGAGAAAATAGTCTCATGGGGTCAGAGGAATGGCAGGAGCGATCTGTGAATCTCTTAATAGCCAGGCCTGTCTCCTCAATTGAACATTATTATTACTCTCGGCGCGCACGTCGCCACCACGGTTTCTGGACAGCAGCATCATGATGTTGCGCTTATTGTGTCCGGAACTGTTATTCGGGCGAGTTCATGCAACAGTCGGGTTTTAACTCTGCGTTTAACAAACGATCAAACAACTTCTGCCTCGAGGTGGTACGGTGACTGTCCTATCGTCCTCATTTTTTGGCGCTGACTGCACTATTCACTATATTAAGGGGAGAGGGTGCCTTCACACACATATTCGAGGTGAAATATCTTCCGCCCCCCAGCGGAGCGCTTCGGCGCCTCTGCGAAGCAAAACGCGGCATTCAAAAACAACAACCAAAATTGCCGTCGATTTCCTCTCCCTGCCCTGCAATGGCTGGAGCAGAAGGAGAGCGAGAGAGAGAATAGTCTCATTGGGTCAGAGGAATGGCAGTGGAGCGGGCTAATGGCGAGTAGGCTCGAGATCTATCAATTACACTAGCCAGGTCGCTCGCCCTATTGAACATTATTACTCTCTCACGTCGCCACTGCGGTTTCCGCGACAGCAGCAGCATCATCATGATGTTGCATCCACCAATTAGTCCGGAACCGGGTTATTCGGCTGTCTGCGAACAGTCCGGTTTTAACCTTACCCAACATCCACTCTCGAGGTGCGGTACGGTGAATGTCCTATCGTCCGACCTTGTATGCTGGATTGCACTATTTCACCATATTAAGGGGAGGCACACACATATTCGGGTGAAATATCTTCCGCCCCAGCGGAGCCGCCCGCGCTTCATGGGCGTAAAGCGCCGCATTCAAAAAAAAACAACAACCAAAATTGCTGTCGCTTCCTCGCCTGCAATGCATGGAGCAGAAGGAGAGGAGAGAGATTTTAGTCTCACGATCAGAGGAATGTGGCAGTGGAGCGGGTTTACAGGCGAGTAGGCTCGCGCTTTCAGTCAATTATACTTGCCAGGCTGGGCCCCCTTCCTGTTTCTGACATTATTTACCTGTCTCTCTCGGCGTACATGCCGCCACCCTACCAGTTTCCGTCACAGCATATGCTGCGGCCTTTCAGTCCGGAACGGGGCTCCCCTTCGCCTTGCTGTCTGCCCAACTTAGCGGACTTGCGTTGGCTGATCACCCCGTCTTCGCGTCTGTGCCGGCCTTCAATGCAGCGCCCAACCGTCTCTTGACCGAGATTCATTGCACTATTCCACGCGCAAACGGCTACCCTAAATGTGCATAGACAACGCTCATGGTTCAACACGACCAGGGCGCAGTCTGGGAGCCGAGTATACTAAAAAGAGAGTTTAGCAGCCAAAACTCGTCAAAGCACACGTTGGGTTACCCCATCACCTAACAACGATGATGGCGGTTCCCACCCGTGAAATACACAACCTAACCAATATTGGGCGACGATGGCGCTCATGAGCCCACGTCCCCACAAACAGTAAGAGAAAGAGAGAGAGGAGGAGATAGGCCAATGTGCGGTCCCTCGCCCAATGTCTTATGCCTCGCTGGGGCAAAGAGAAGAGAAGAGGAGCGGATAAGGGAGGAGATTGGCCAACGTGCGGTCCCTCCCCCAATGTCGGCTGCCTCGCTGGAGCTGGGTAAAGAGGAGAGGAGCGGATAAGGGAGGAGATTGGCACACACGGTGGCGCTGCCGGCGCCGAGGATAGCAAGAGAAGGTGCAGTTTGATCTGATCATCTGGTTTGCTATTTCTCTAAGGCCAACGTGCGGTCCCTCGCCCAATGTCGGCTGCCTCGCTGGGGCAAAGAGAAGAGGAGAGGATAAGGGAGGAGATTGGCACACACGGTGGCGCTGCCGGCGCCGAGGATAGCGAGAGAAGGTGCAGTTTGATCTGATCATCTGGTTTGCTATTTCTCTAAGGCCAACGTGCGGTCCCTCGCCCAATGTCTTCTGCCTCGCTGGGGCAAAGAGAAGAGGAGCGGATAAGGGAGGAGATTCGCCAACGTGCGGTCCCTCGCCCAATGTCGGCTGCCTCGCTGGAGCTGGGGCAAAGAGGAGCGGATAAGGGAGGAGATTGGCACACACGGTGGCGCTGCCGGCGCCGAGGATAGCAAGAGAAGGTGCAGTTAGATCTGATCATCTGGTTTGCTATTTCTCTAAGGCCAACGTGCGGTCCCTCGCCCAATGTCTTCTGCCTCTCTCTCAATCTCACTATTTTGGCCGCCGTGATAGGCGCCGCCAACAGCAGCAGCTACCTGGTTGATCCTGCCAGTAGTCATATGCTTGTCTCAAAGATTAAGCCATGCATGTGTAAGTACAAGCCGATTTAAGGCGAAACCGCGAATGGCTCATTAAATCAGCCATGTTTCATTGGATCTGTAAACCCACTTACTTGGATAACTGTGGCAATTCTAGAGCTAATACATGCAATTGGTCTCTGACCGCAAGGGAAGAGCGCTTTTATTAGTTCAAAACTGGTCGGGCCCCGGTCCGTAACCCACCTGTGGTGAATCTGAATAACTTCGGGCTGAGCGCACGGTCTCCGCACCGGCGCCGCTTCTTTCAAGTGTCTGCCTTATCAGCTTTCGATTGTAGGTTATGCGCCTACAATGGCTATAACGGGTAACGGGGAATCAGGGTTCGATTCCGGAGAGGGAGCCTGAGAAACGGCTACCACATCTAAGGAAGGCAGCAGGCACGCAAATTACCCACTCCCGGCACGGGGAGGTAG
>NW_024713439.1:0-12977 GCF_018991925.1 Homarus americanus | reverse complement strand
TGTTAAACAAGCAAAGGCTGAACAACTGGGCCAGCACAACACAAACTGAACTAACTGGAATCTACTTAGCCACAGACTACCTCAAAGAAAATGGAGGTGGGGTGATATTCTGTGACTCTCAAAGTGCTTTGAAATCAATGAACAGCCCGTCAGGCTCTATGTCTAAAGTTGCATGTGATATTAAAAGGAATGTGATAACTGCCAATGAGAACAACTTTCGTATCGAATTTGTGTGGATTCCGTCCCATGTTGGAATCAGGTATCATGACCGTGCTGATAGACTGGCCAATGAGTCATGTAAGAAAGAAAATGTTGACTGTGACCTTGGTCTGTCCAATGCTGTAATTAAAAACATTCAAGTCAGAATCATGAACTCTGATCTAGAAGAAGTGAGAAATGCAGAGAGACCTGACAGTTGTAGCATTAGTAAATATGACAAATTTTGTAACAAGAGGTACCGGTATGGCCAGCATAAGGACAGAACCAGACAATGTGATGTAATCGTGGCCAGAATTAGGCTAGGATACAGACACATCTGGCAAGTTAGTAACGCTGCACCCATACCGGAACACTCAGCATGTAAACTTTGTGATAAACCTTTAAAGCATACACTTGAACACTATATTATTGAATGTGACACTGTCAAAGACTTCAGGCCACCTGACTTATTGTATCTTGAACTATGTAATTACTTCATTGAATCAGGTGTGCTTGAGAACATTCTTGCTGTTTATCCCAAATTTGCTAGCCCACACTGATTAGTCTTCAATTAGAATATGACTCCAATGTATGTGATCCACTGACCTATATATACTGCTAATGAATATGATGTATTTCCTTCTTTGTGTACGAACCTCTGTCCTGCATGGCAGTGAACAGTGGCATTACCCACATGAATCTGACCTATATATAGTGTCAATGAATATGAATATGTCCGTATGGCAGTGAAAAGTGACATTACCCGCATGAATCTGACTCTATATTTATACAGCATTTTGTCTGGTGTGATACCACCGAAGACCTGACTAAATATACGCAAATCTGTACTATACTCTGCCACAATTCTATTAAACCTAAAAACCCCTATATGCCTGCTTGCCTTCCCGCCTGCCCTTATTATAGTTTCATTTCTACACACGCTGTGGCACGTTTCCACACCTGGTTGTCGCTACAGAGTTCAGAGATTAGTTCAGGTACTCCCTCTCCCTCCCTTCCAATGGCCTCGCCCCAGTGCCTCCTCTCAAACTACTGAAGCAGAGTGAGAAGGAGGAGGGAGGGCGAGGAAAAGAGGGACGAAAGGAAGAATGGAAGAGAGGGGGTAACGAAGAAGAGGGACCTCGGGTAGAGAAAGGAATGAGGAAATGAATGAAGGAGGAAACAGAAGGAAGGAAGAAAAGAAAGAGGCAGAGGAAGAAGGGTTGGAGGTAAAGGGCAAAGGGAGTCTTTTTTAAGTTTAACCAATTTATTGACAAAGCTTGGAGTACAGTTTGCCTATTCCGAGTAATTCAGTCAGGTCTTGACACTGAGGGTGGTATCACTTATCACTACCACGCAGGACAGAGGTTCATACACAAAGAAATACATCATATTCATTAACAGTATATATAGGTCAGATTCATGTGGGTGATGTCACTGTTCACTGTGCAGGACAGAGGTTCGTACACAAAGAAATACATCATATTCATTAACAGTATATATAGGTCAGATTCATGTGGGTGATGTCACTGTTCACTGCCATGCAGGACAGAGGTTCGTACACAAAGAAATACATCATATTCATTAGCAGAATATATAGGTCAGAGTCATGTGGGTGATGTCACTGTTCGCTGCCATGCAAGACAATGGTTCATATACATTAGACGTCATATTCTAATTGAAGACTAATCAGTGTGGGCTAGGAAATTTGGGATAAACAGCAAGAATGTCCCCAAGCACCCCTGATTCAATGTAGTAATTACAAAGTTCATGATACAAAAAACCAGGTGGCCTGAAGTCTTTGACAGTGTCACATTCAATAAAATAGTGTTCAAGTGTATGCTTTAAACTAAAGGTTTATCACAAAGTTTACATGCTGAGTGTTCCGTTATGGGTACAGCGTCACTAACTTGCCATATGTGTCTGTATCCTAGCCTAATTCTGGGCACGACTACATCACATTGTCTGGTTCTGTCCTTATGCTGGACATACCGGTACCTCTCTTCACAAAATTTGTCATATTTACTAATGCTACAACTGCCAGGTCTCTGCATTTCTCACTTCTTCTAGATCAGAGTTCATGATTCTGGCTTGAATGTTTTTAAGTACAGCATTGGACAGGCCAAGGTCACGGTCAACATTTTCTTTCTTACATTACATGCCTCATTGGCTAGTCAATCAACACGGTCATGATACCTAATTCCAACATGGGACGGAATCCACACAAATTCGATATGAGAGTTGTTCTCATTGGCAGTTATCACATTTCTTTAAATATCACATACAACTTTAGACATAGAACCTGACGGGCTATTCATTGATTTCAAAGCACTTTGAGAGTCACAGTCTATCACCTCACCTCCATTTTCTTGAAGGTACTCTGTAGCTAAGTAGATTCCAGTTAGTTCAGTTTGTGTTATGCTGGCCCAGTTGTTCAGCCTTTGCTTGTTTGACACTATCATCTCTTTTTCTTTATATATTACAATTACACAGCTTGTTTTACCTGTGTTTGTCTACACAGAACCATCAGGAAAAGCATAACATTCATTTGATTTAATACTATCTATGTGTCTGTTAATAGTTTCTAGTGTGACACTTCTCATCACATCGGCGTTTAACATTTGCTTACTACCAACAGGAGTGTAATTAATAGGAACTGATATATCCAGCCAAGGAGGAATGGCATTAACGGGTTCGTCTGGGGTGATTGGAACATTCACTTTCAAGAGATCTGCAACACTTCTATGAAGCCACGCCCCAAAGAGAGACTTTTGAGGAAGATTAACTAGATTGGCGGGATTACTTAGATAGAACATCAACTCAGTTTGAGCTTTAGTTTGGGGACAATTGTTCTTGAAAACTTTGACACAAAACATGGTATTAAGTTGAACTAACCTCTCAGATAGGGAGGGCAGGCCGAGTTCTTTCCTCATGTTTACAAATCTGGTTGATTTTGGACATCCTAGACAGATACGTATGGCTTCCTTTTGCACTACCTCAAGGCTGTTGAGTTGCTTAGGCGGAATAGTCACAAGATGAAGAGCATGATAGTCAACTACAGAACGAATGAAGTGAAGATAGAAACTACAAACATAGGTGATGTTAATTGCATAGCCCTTGCCAACAAGAGTTCTGAGGGGTTTAATGCGCTGCATTAGTTTGGCACGAAGGTTGCCGACGAAGTTTGCATCATTCACACAAATTCCAAAATATTTGTAAGAGCTACATAGTTCCAAGGGCATGCTGTTAATGTTAAAGTCAAGAGGCAGAGGGTGAGCAGGACAAGGATTGAAGACCCTCGTCTTGTTAACAGAATGGAAAGAAGGCAGAGGGAAGAGAACACCCCTTATTTGGCATTGGAGACCTTGTTAATATCCTCCCTTGCCTTCAATATGTCGCCAAACAACATCACGTCGAGATATTGATTATTGACCTAGATGGGCGAGCTACCAATACCTGGGTCATATCAACACACTAATCCCTCTATGCTGATGGTTGTGTTCACTAATCCGCGTCCTGGAGAGTTTCGGCGAAGTGTACTGGGCTGTATTGCTGCCTGTAGAGCTTGATCGAGGTGTACTGGGCTGTGTTGCTGCTCGTAGAGCGTCCGCGGTGTATTGGTCTATAAGGCTGCCGGTAGAGCTTGACCAAGGTGCACTGATCTATGTTGCTGCTTCTAGAGTTTGACCGAGGTGTACTGGGCTGTGTTGCTGCCTGTAGAACGTGACCGAGGTGTACTGAGCTGTGTGATGGTTGTTGGTGGTGGAAAGTCGGATTTATGATAATTAACAAAGTGTGAATTGAGAATAGTTGAAGTGATGGCATTATTTAGAGATATGCAGAAATTTTCGCAAAGTTACAATTATTCCTATTTATTACTACTCCATCTATATGTATATGATTATTAACAGCTCACCGTACAAGTATGTATAAACGCTAGTCTTTTACTTAATTTTTACACAACGAACTGTGCTTTAACCTCAATCTGCCATACCTTCCATACACACACACACACACACACACACACAAAACAAACATACACACACACAAAACAAACATACACACACACATACACACACACAAAAAAAAAACCACACACACACACACACACACACACACACACGCACGAATGATCCGTTTTACTAGAGTGACACAAACTAAAATGTTATAGAGTCGAGGATAAAATTCTGGTTGGTAGAACAAAGGTTTTAATATCGCGTGAGGTGAGCGGGACGTGGCCCTGGAATGTACAATATCGGTGATCTAGAAAATCCCTTCAGAGTGTCAATAACAGCTGATCCTCCCACCACCGCCAGCTGTGCTCACGTGACACTCTCTTTACTGCAGCTGCACCCATGTAATAAAATCTTCCATGCTGCAGAAATTCCACACAATAATTATACCCCCTCCCCAGCTGCACGCGAGACAGTACCTTCATCGTAGCTATACTCAAGTAACAGTATTTTCATAAGTGTATCTTAAGTGTCACTGTTACCTCTCCAGCTGCACCACACGAGGCTTCAGCTGCTGCTGTCTTAACAAGCTGTTACCCTTCTCTCCCACACCATAAATTCTTGACTTCTGATGCCAAGGCAAGCTAACAGCTGCACCCAGATGAGAGCTTCTTTGCTGCTGGTGCTGCCTTAAGCCGGATAGAGAGATAGGAAAAGAAAGGGTAAACGAGTATATAATATGAAAATAGATGGCAATAAACAAATTATTTCATGTATAAATATACAGATATAAACAAATATATTGATAAACAGAGAGAGAGAGAGAGAGAGAGAGAGAGAGAGAGAGAGAGAGAGATAGAGAGAGATGGGGGCTTGAATGCTCCTGGTGTGGGCATGAAGTCAACGTGATAATCAGACACTGTTTGTCGTTCCTCCTATACAGTACATTTAAATTACTCAATGTATTCCTCCTTCCACGAGTACATAATCTAACAACCCTCTTGCTTCGCCATTATCTCACCTCCTTATTTATTTAGGAGTTTCTTCCTCCACCTGTACTGCATAAACTATCTTCATTCGGTATTTGTTTTAGCAATATTTTTCTACTACACATAAATACATGTACATATATACATATACTTATACATAAATGAATATATTGTCTGATAAATAAATTGATAAGAATAAATATTTATGTACAGTATGTTTAAGTTAAATCTAGTTAAAAAGGTGAAAGCGAGAGAGAGGGAGAGAACGATGCACAGAGATAGAGAGAAAGAAAAATAACCACACACATACAGACAGAGAAAAAATAATGGGAAAGAGAGAGAAGGGAAAGGGAGGACTCAAAGTATTGTTCCCCCATTTCCTTCCCTCCGCTAAAATCAATATTTCAATCCATTCTGAATATTGTTGTGGAGGTTCCATTTGAGATAAGCAAACAAAGGCATTAAGGGTCTTATATACGGTCCATAACAGAGAGGGGAGGACCACCTACACCCTCTACTGCTTCACTACTTGATTCACTCTAATTGCTCTTTGGCAGAGTGAAGTGAACGTCGCCTTGCTCTCTAGAGATCTGTGAGATATATATGTAAAGAAAGGAAGAAGAGTACACACAGATATATATATATATATATATATATATATATATATATATATATATATATATATATATGTACGTACATAAGCACGTGACTTCCATATATAACAGCCTGTTCAGGTCGAACTTCGATTCCCGCGTGAACAGGATTTACCACTGCGTTGTTGGCGATATCAGCAATCCAGGTTCACAGTTCGTCTATCGTAATTATTAAGCACAGTGAACCTCCAATGGAGATTGCCCGTGCCAACTACGAGTATGTGGTCGGAGTAGCATTTTACCGAATCCAGCGTGCTATATGGACTGATGAGATATATAATTATGTAGCCTCTTGTTTCCTAGCTTGATGCGGTAAAATGCTACTCCGACCACATAGTTGGCACGGACAATCCCTAGTGTAGGTTCACAGCGCTTAACAAGCACGATGAACAGGCTTTGTGTGGAATATAACAAAGCCTAGGATTGCTTTGGTTGTCCTGCAGCGTGGTGGTAGCAATCTCTGTTCAAACGCAGAGATCCAGGGTTCGATTCCCGACTAGTGAGGTATTGTTTGTATATAGAGTATATATATATAAACTTAGGTTTTATGTATGAAGATGTATATTATTAAATATGTAATAATTGAATCCATAAAGAGAGCAAGAGAGAGAGAGAGAGAGAGAGAGAGAGAGAGAGAGAGAGAGAGAGAGAGAGAAAAAAATTAATCGAATAAATTTTCTACTATTTCACACACGTCAAGAAAACAAGACTCACAGTTTACCTAACAAAATACGTCTTCCTCTTAACAGTAGACCAAGTGATGATTCTATTTATACAATGCTATTTACTAGTGTGTGTGTGGGTGTGTGTGTGTGTGAGAGAGAGACCATGTGTGTACCTCTCCCCTACTTAGCATAATAATAGTGCTCTCCATCATTATCATTATCAGACTCACGCTCACATTAACGACCACTGTAACTGCAGTCATGTGTAACTTTATTGCAAACTTTCTATTCTGGTGTTCTGAGTCATATGCAGATGTTGGTAACGTTCAATGTAAAGTAGTTAGGATGTTTTGCCTCTCGGTTTAAGTAGGGTGTGTATCATTTACTTGAAGTACGACACACAAAGAGATATATGGCTACAATTATACCTGTCCATGAGCTATTTCCCAAGATCGTGTTGATACATTGTAATATTTGTTGTGCAAAGTGTGCACGTGGTGAGTGTGTGTAGTGCACGGTATTAATCCTGTAAGTACAGTGAGTGTGTGTGTGTGTGTGTGTGTGTGTGTGGAGGTGGCTGCTGAGGGTGAATATGTTTAGAATGGAAGAATTATATTAGTAGCAGAGTACACTGCTTTCTTCCTGCTTTCAGTCGCTGCAGGCTGGCCAGTCTTGTAAAGGAGGTGTCTCTCATAAGTCTCTCACACAGCCTTCCACCATCAGACCTTCAGCCTCGTGGAAACACACTGAAACTGGATGCCTCTTGGGCCCAGGCTAAACCAGCAAGGGATCTCGGAGTACCAATTGGGCCCCAAATTGACGGCGCATAGGCCCACTGGCATGTGGACACGTTCTAGCGCCTACCAGCCATTGCCCCGCTGCCTTGCGGATTAATCTTGGTTGGTGTAAGGCTACGGGAGTAAACCCCAAACGCAAAATCCGCAGTGGAGTCCCGCATCAGGCAGATATGCTTACAGAGCTCCAAAAAGCCCCCAGTGGCGGTATAGGCGGAAGAGGTGACCACCATGGAAACCCAACGACTACACCGGTGGACGAAGGCAATGCCTGATCGACAGGCTACTAAGGCGAAACCCAACAAACTGAGCTATCGGCAGTCTATTGAAACTCTCCCTCTCCCCAGTTGTTGCAACACTTGCACCACTGGATCAGGAAAAATGAGATACGAGATGTGTGGTTGCAGCCAGCGCTCCTTCCTCACCACATAAGTCAACTCACACACACTGCGCACAGCCATCATCCAGTTCATCATACCTCTCATCTTCATCAAAACCCCTATACCCGCGAAAGTCCTATGCCAATGGGCGAGTGGCGACGGGGACAGGCAGAGATGACTGCCGTAGTCTATAGTTACAACTATGCACATGGGCGGCACAGATAAGATGGTAGTTTATGCACTGGAATCTTGGCAACAGTGCAATCCTGTCCTGTCTGTGCGACTGAGCAGCCCTTTCGAGGAGCCACTCTGCTCACCCCACATAGGGAGGAGGCTAGAAGAGGTGCCCTAATCATAGCCTGCCTAAAAAAACAACCTGACTGGGCAACCGCACCGAGTAAGGTCTTCTTTATGTAGTCGAAAACAGAATCAAAATCCCAGATCCAAACAAAAACAAACCATACAACCTCTTATAGTCGCTGGACCCGGAGCTGCGAAGACCTGCCTCTTTTGCTGCATGTTTGAGCAGTCTGCAACTTTGTTGTGATAGGACACTCAATCCTAGTGATTGTACTTACTCAACATAGTGACGGTGTAATTACCATCACAGATTGTACGGAAAATTCCAACTTCTGGAAAACAAATATTTGGGCTCCCCAAATTTTGACTACTACCCGTGCGTCTACGTCCTGGATTGGCCAATCAGTGGTGCCCCACGGTGGCGTGATACATGCACGTTTACTGCGGTGCTCTGATTGGCTAACCGAACGTGGCGTGGTAGGTAGACTGTCTCTACTCTCTAAGTCCTCTTCTTTCCTTTTTTCATCCCCCTCATGCACTCCGTTCCTTGAACGGGAGGCGGGACTTAGCGATACGGTCGATCCGGCAAGGGAACCTGTGATAGTGCAGGGCACCCCTTGTCCGGGGGTCACCGGTAGGTGGCAACTTTTTAGACATAACTATAGTCACAGGTAACCTGGGCGTAGAACCCTACGAGCCCGACGCCCGTCCAAGAGGGGGGGGCGGGGTTACTGCTCCCAGGCAGGAGCCCTGTGTTTTAGGTAGGATTGGGATGTAATCAAGGAAGATGACTACAAGCATTAGAATAAAACATAGAGATAAGGGACACTCTATTGGAAGAGGAAAAGTGGCAGAAATCACTTACAACAAATTGCAAGTCCCACTAACAAGAATATTTAGCACCAACGAAGGTTTCAAAGTAATCTGTAAAGATGACTTTGATTCAGACAAAATCCTTTCAAAAGAAGCCAGAGATGTATTTTACAATGAAGGCCTTGTTGTTGTCATGCCACCAAATCAAAAAGCAAAAAGATCAGTTTTCGTTCGTCAAGTCGACCAAGAGATCGGGAGGAAGACATCTGAAGACCTGAAAGATGAACTGGAACGCCAAAACAGTTGGATGAAGATCGAGGAAGTCATCAAGATAAAAGACTACACTCATGTTTTCAAGATTACCTTCGAAGAAGTTTCAATGGCTGAAAAAGTATTACAACAGGGCTTTCTAATATTTAACATGTCAGTAACACCTCATCAAATAAAGAAGGAAACATTCATCAGTCTGCAAACTTGCTTTTCCTGTTACAAATATGAAGAACACACAACGAGGAAAGACCGTCCGAAAAGAAAAAGTACTGCCCAGATTTGGTAAAGAATAACGGTACCACATTGGTCGTTACCCAATCCAGAAGAGAAACGAATGCATACATAGTGACATAGACGTTAGCAATGGCATGCCCAATAAAAAAACACATGATAAAGTATAAGGAACAAGAAACAAGGAAAAAGGAACAAGACAAGAAGGATACGACATACGTCGAAATAGCCAAGAGAGCGGTCCAAGAGGCTCACAGACCAGAATCCACCATATTAAACCTAAGTGAGCCAATACATGATAAGGTAATGATTAGTATGATCCATGCACATTTGCACAATATCATTGCACCCGGATCATACAATGAGGAATTAAGGAAAATGTTTAAATTGAATAGCCTACCAGAGATGATATTTCCAGAGAATCCACAAACCGAAAAACTATTTCAGGCAACATATGCAAGCGAACTGAGAGAAAGACTACAGCTAGACAAACAAAGGTTTGAGCAAGGAGCAACAGCTGATACACAAGGAACACAAGCGACTGATAGAGATCCCAGACAAATGACTAGAAGTGACAAAGAGAAGATAGAAATAACAAAAGGACAGACTATAAGACAAAGGAGTAGGAGGAGAGAAGATAAGATGGAAACTGAACACAATATACAACCTGAATCTGCTGAAGATATTGGATTAAAAGTTATCACTACAACAAAACATGGAATCCCAACATCGAGACCAACAGGAGGGACAATAGTAAAAAACTGTGAAGGAGGGATATACAAGTGGACATATCAAGAAAAATCCCTAAGTGAAGATTATGTCTGGTCACTAATTACTACAGACAAACTAAAGATTACGACCAAAGACTTTAAAATAGTAGACCCGTCAGAGTTTAGAAGAGTCAGAAGCGGGAAACAGGACGATAGGTCTCCACTCCAACAGTCACAATCCAAGTATAAGAAATAATGGACAATAGACAAACAGTAAGAACTTTAAGAATAATACAACACAACGTAAGAAACTGGAAGACCGAGAGAATTAACCTAAGTAATATATATCAAGAAATTGACCCTGACATTATACTAATAAACAGTCACGGTGAGACAGAAAACAACAACATAAAACTCTTTAACTATTATGTAAACCAAAGAAATAAATCGGGCGAGAAAAATGACGGAGTAGCGATAGCGGTTAAAAGAAACTTAAAATTTAAACTAATTGATAACTTCCAGGATGAATTTCTAGCAATAAAAATAAATACAACTCAAGACGTAATTATTGCTACTACTTATCTCCCACCGAGACGACCCTACTTACCTATAGAAGACCTATTAAAATTGGCTAACAATAGTCATCCGATGTACATCGTAGGAACACAATCGACGCAGACAAAATTTTTACCAACAACAAAAGCCTTTTTCAATTACCATATAATACAGGGACCTCTCTTACAGGCAGTGACCATCTGCAATTATATACTAACACCATGCTTGGCCCATACAGATACCAATAAAAAAGAGACTGAAAATGAGTAAAACAGACTAGGACAGCTTCAAAGACGACTTAAGTAATCACCACTCGATTAACCTACAAGGGAAAACAACAGAAGATATAGACTCAGAAATGGACAGACTGCACTCAGCAATAAAAACATCTATAACCAAACACACTCCTACTTCACACTTTAGAACATTACCCAACAACAGACTATCAGAAGAAGTTAAATTAATCCAAACCTATTACAATGAAATAAACAGGTATATGGAAAGACACGGCAGTAACAGATGGCTATATACGACACAGATAGCACTACAGATAAAATTAAGAGACGCATGTAAGGAAGCAAACAATAAAAAATGGAATGATATTATAATGGCGGCTGACATGACTAAAGACACAAAAACATTTTGGACTTCCATAAACAAGATGATGGGGCACAACAAGCAAAAAACACCATACATTAAAGACCAAAATGGAACAAAATTGCACGAGGAAAATGAACAAGAGTCAGCATTCAAAAAGGAATGGGTAAAAGTTTTTAAAATATCAGATGAGGAAAATGAAGATTTTGATAGTGAACACGAAGAAAGGATAGAAGAAGAAATGGGAAGACAAATACATAGAATCACCCCAAGGCAATATATAGACTATAACTTATTACCTAATAATCAAATAATAACCATAGAATGATGCACTGTCTGAGAATTTAAGGGAAAAAAGCCCCTGGGCTCACAGGTATTACGAAATATGATCATGAATCTACCTGAAAACATTTTTAAATACACTATTAAACATTTATAACGCATGTAGCAACTTTGATTGCTCCAGACAAGCTAAATATACTAAAATGATATTTATTCTAAAAAGAATTAAGGACAATAAAATATTAAAACTACAGGCCAATATCTTTATTAAAGTACCGAGGAAACTGTTGAAAAAAATATTAAATTCAGACATAGCCTTTTTAACACAACATAGGAAAACTAACAACAGACAACATGGATTTATGCCCAATAGAAATACCCTAACTGCAATAGCTATAATAACGGAAATAATTGCAATAGAAAAAAGCAAGGGTAACCAGATCAATATAATTTTAAGGGATGTTTCTAAGGCTTTTGATAAAGTTTGGCATTTAGGCTTGAAATATAAAATATTAAAACTGGGACTTAACGAATACTTGCTAAGAATATTGTGTAACTATTTAGATGATAGGAAAGCACAAATTCAAATTGGAAACTTTATGGGAACTATGTTTAATCTTGAGAGTGGAGTACCTCAAGAAGGATGCCTTTCTCCAACACTATATACAATTTATACTTCAGACACACCTCAACCTACCCCCTTTAGCGAATATGTAATGTTTGCTGATGATATTACTCAAATAGTATCATGCCCAGGAAAATCAACCCAATTTATGGCACTCTACACGGTAAGAGCGATAAAAAACATAAATGATTTTGAGAAAAAATGGAAAATCAGGACAAATAAGAACAAATTCAAGATAATACCAATAGCCAAGATTAAAACAAGTCCAGTAATAGTCGACCAGGAACTATACCCATACGACACTGAAGGCAGGATGCTTGGATTAAAACTAACAAAAAGAGGATATATAACATACTTAAAAGATAAAGAACGACAGGCAAGAATAAGATTATCAAAAATAAAACGCTTTAAGAACCTTAGCATTAATAACAAAAGAAAGATTTATATTGCCTTTGTCAAATCAATTATGGACTACCCACCCATCCCATTGAACACCCTTAGTAAAACGTGCATTAAAAGGTTACAAACAGTACAAAATATAGCCCTCAGATTTATATATAACATAAAATATACAGACCACATCAATAATGAACAGCTAAACAGGAGAGCAAACCTCTTAGCAATCAATGTAGATATACACAACAAAGCTGTAAATATTTGGAAAAAAGTGACTGAACTTAACACAGAAACATATCAAAACTGGATAAATAATATAGACAACGAAGGATTCCAAGAACACAGTTGGTTTAAATCAGCCAGGAAGAAAGTAATTGAACCATCTCCTGCCCCAATATACATATAAAACATTAATAGAGAGAATAAAAGATGAGAGTGACCTACCAGCTCCACAAGAACCTGGTAGGCCTCTCCATACAGTGTACCTTTAGACTAACATAACTAATATTTAACATTTAACATTTAACATTTAACATTTAACATTTAACATTGAACTAACATCTTAGTAA
>NW_024713438.1:0-8273 GCF_018991925.1 Homarus americanus | reverse complement strand
TGGATGTTATCCAGATCTATGAGATCAGTGAGGGTCTTGGCACCTAGATTGACTTCAGGAGTCTTCCTGACCCTGAAGGAATCGTCACCAACTGATTCGTCATGCCCAGATCCTCTCATAAGTCACCATAAGTCATAAGTCTTTTTGACTGCCACTCTTCTCTCCTCCTCATCCTTACTGCAGAGCATTGTCTGCAGAACTGCCTCGGGATGAGCATACCAGGAAGATCTCCTCACAGTCTGCTCCACAATCTGAACAACCTTCCTTGGCTGACTCCTCAGGAGCTCAAGCTGGAAGAGAACATGCCTCGACCTTCGGAGAACGATGACTTGACCTTGGTGTTGAACCAATTTGGCAAGTAAACACTCACGATGAATTGGACAATAAGTCTCAGGTTGTGAAGCTGGTTCCCTTTCAGTTTATGATGAGCGACCAAAATTCTGCAGAACCTGAGAGCCGTTGTAAGCCACCTAGAATGTGAGACTGGACCTATCTGCAGGTAAGCAAGTCTATCAGGCATGACCCCAGTTTTGATGGCACTGCAAATCATGTAACCATAGTACTGGTCAGTACTCAGGTCGTCAATGACAGTATGTGCAAGTTCAACGAGTGGAGGGCCAACTGTGATTTTTTCAAAGCTCGGATTTATTTCTAACTCAGTGGCAGAGTCCAGCATCTTGCCAAGAGGACCAGACCATCTGTTGTTTGAAAGAATCTCGCCATCCAGCTCCTGGATCAGATGTCTGAGTGGCAACTCGTTGGTGTGGAGGTCACAAACAATCCAGACCAGCTTCCTCCCAATCTTCCGCTCTATCCACTGTATGACCCCCCCTTGCCACCCTGTGTTCACCGTGTTGGTGCTGTCCTCCAATGGCCTGCAGGGTCTGGTCTACGTTCCTCTCTCTGAGCCAGTTCACAATGTTATCTCTGCCACTACTCTCAGCTGGTTTCCTGATGTCATCTTTCTCTGGAGTGAAATGCCACAATGCTTCCCTCTGGTTCACTGCAGCAGGAGTAGTGTTCCTCCTTTCACCATGGCAGGGAACAACTTGTCAGAATCTCCAACTTTCATGAACACTTTAGTGTCATCCCTACTCCCATCAAAGAACAAACAATTGATTCCATTTTCTCTTATCCCTTATCAAACTCCTCTTCTAGGTTACTGACAAGTTTCTCCTGAGCTCTCCTTACTTTGTTATGATCTATCACCAGGTGAACATCATCAGGTGTTATCAAACCACCGTCAATCCAGGCAGCTGTTGCTATCTCTGCATTTTCACTGAGACCAGTGTGGTGTCGCATGCTGGCCAGAGCTATGCTCGGGATATCTTTCCTATTTCGAATCTTATGCCTGGAAGGTTTGGGATCATTATTTTCTGGGTTAGGGACAAAGTCACCATTTTCCTGGTCAGCACTCGGACCAGCCATGGGGAAGTCATTAAACCCTGAATCAGCTTGACTCCAATCATCGGCCTTTTTTACCTTACCCTGGGCCTTCTCAAGTCTCTTTTCCTCGGCAACTCTTCTCCTCTTCTGTCTCTCTGTGGCAGCCTCCTGTCTCTTGGACTCCGGAATATCTTGGCTAGAAATCATGAGAGCCCCTATACTGCCAGTCTTCTCTCTCTGTGCTTTGACAAATGTGAAAGTTCAATCTGAGAATCTTCAGTTCACTCTTGCAAATACAGGAGATGTGGGCCTCGGATTTACAGTCACGATCGCATCCAAACTCAGGACAGAACAATTGGGCACTTGCAAGTAATTATGTCAAATAACTGGTCCAGTTGCTTGGCAAAGCTGTCCTTAACTGCAAGTTTTCCTCTCCCAAGAGAGATATCTCTTGCCTTTTCCCAACTGGCTAGCAGTCTCTCACTAATCTTCTTCTGACTTGTTATGACTGGAAGCTTGAACTGAGCGTTAGCCAGAGTGTACTGTGCCAAGACAGCTTTGGTCATATCACTGGCAATGTCTTTGTTTGTGTAAGTTCTTTGGTTCTTTTCACTGATTTGCCTGATTATAACACCGTATCTCAAAGCATCTCTCAATGTAGGCAACTCCTACTTCAGGAGTTCTCTCCCAGACCCAAGATAGTGACTGAGATGGCTGGATTTTTGGTTCCTCGTCCTGACACAAGCAGCCATCGCAAATATTATCAACTTATAAATGCATCAGAATCTGAAACAGAAAAAAATATTGTTAGTTGGGTTGTTAAAGAATGAAGTCAGAAAGCAATGTTCACTATTTAATTGTAATGCACTAATGCAGCTGTACGTTAGATTTTCGATAAATTTCAAGCTAAAATTTACCTAGCAAAAGGTTGCAAAATATTGAAACTGAAATTATTTTCTGTTTATATACACTAAAATCTACCAAAAAAGTGATGGGCCATTAGTTTTAGCTGATCTTCCCTCCTATGACACACCCTATTATACATGATTATTATATAGTGTTGGGTCATTATACTGTATGTACTCTCATTAGTGTTGGGTCATTATAGTACTATCATCCTATATATAGCGTTGGGTCATTCAAACTCATCATGAAATATAATGTTAGGTTCAGCCGTACATGACAGTATAATGAGTCCCCTATTCTTCATCGTTTCCCATAACACACACCTGTAATAATAATAATGGGCAGGTGTGTCCGTTCATTGGCGAGGTATTAATAACTACTAAGGTGGTTTATAGCTCTTATTAATCGTTATAACTACACCCTATTACGAGTGTGTGTGTGTGTGTGTGTGTGTGTGTGACAAGTCTAATATTAATACATCACCATTAATAATTTACAAAGTTAATAAACATAGTTATTATAATATTCTTAAAATTACAAAATTATTAAGGTAATAATTCATATCATAGTGTAAATGTTTCTATATTTTAATACACAATACAGAGAGCTCATGTCGCTGCTATGATGGAGACGTAAACAACGACACACAAACAAACAAACACTACTGGGCTAATGATCAACCTAACATTACTATAATTATCATATTACTGACTTACAATTCAACTGAGGTCGTATACAAAGTGTTAAAATCCTACAGTAATTTTTAACTTTCGTGAATAAAAATAATTAATAACATTCTGATATTTTGTGGACACCTTTACCCCTCTTCTTCCCTAGGTAGGTGTGGGAGTTGTGTGTACTGCCCCCTCACCACCCCTTCCCGTCACCTCACACTGTCCCCTCACCTACCACAGTCCCTCACCACCCCTCCCCACCACCACCTCCCTATCACCCCACACCGCGTTGATACCTACCTGGAGCGACATCGATTTACAATAATGAATTGACTTGACGGCATAAATATTTCAGTGTCTCGAACCGTATGAGGCGGTGTCCCCTGTCCACACACACACACACACACACACACACACACACATACATGTAGGAAATACAAGCGTGAGTCAGTGAAGGTAAGTACTGCTATGATCCTTGGTGAGAGAGAGAGAGAGAGAGAGAGAGAGAGAGATTTCAGCTGTCTTGTTGTTCTCCTGTCATCTGTCTACATCTGTCTGTCTATCTCTCGTTTAACACGTGACGTCACACCGGATGCTGTTCTGGATGATGCGTCACACACACACACACACACGTGACGGTACATATAAGGACAAGGTGTACATGTTGTTGTTATCACACCTTGTACATATGTGTGCACCAGGGAGGGGGGGGATGGACCCACGTGTCTGTCTGTCTGTCTGTTGGTCTTTATCAATTGTTTAGTTAAGTATGTATGTATGTATGTATGTATGTATGTATGTATGTATGTATGTATGTATGTATATGTATGTATGTATGTATGTATGTATGTATGTATGTATGTATGTATGTATGTATGTATGTATGTATGTATGATTGAGAGAAATGAATGAAAGAAAGAAGTGGAGTAGAGAAACAGTACCATGTGACATAGTGACATGGCTTAGAAATAAAGAAGACTATTATTATTAACAGTAGTTGTAGTACTTATTTACAAGGATATAAAAACAAAACAACGGGTAATTTTTTTTCAATTTTATTGATTTTTTTACATATCAGTTAAGGCAGGGCACCTTGGGGACTCGAACAACAAATCCTGTAAAACTACCAGTAGGTTTGCGGGACTTCTTTGGTGTTATATCCTTGGGCCACCCGTTCTCCTGGGGTACCTGGGTGGGCTTGCGGGGCACACGTTGACGGGGTTCTCTCTGGGGCTTGGGTGTAAGGGAAGCCAAAGCATGGTTGGGCTTGCGGGGCACTCGTTGACGGGGTTCTCTCTGGGGCTTGGGTGTAAGGGAAGCCAAAGCATGGTTGGGCTTGCGGGGCACTCGTTGACGGGGTTCTCTCTGGGGCTTGGGTGTAAGGGAAGCCAAAGTATGGTTGGGCTTGCGGGGCACTCGTTGACGGGGTTCTCTCTGGGGCTTGGGTGTAAGGTAAGCCAAAGTTTGGCTGCTTTCTTCAGCTTCAACCAACTCCAGCCATGAGAGGCTGGAGCTGGTGAAACAAGAGATGTCCAATTTCTCAAAGTAAGTCATAACGACAACTTACCCTTGACCAGCAGTTCTTCTACTGAGGTCAAGTTGAAATTCGGCCACGAACTTCAAAATCTTGCGAAAAAAAATTAATGAGGTTGGAACATTGCCAAGTAGGTGAGACGTAAAGTAGTTTTATAGTGAAGTGAGTACTGAGTAGTGTAGATGCTTATAGAGCCTTATAGTGAGGTGAAAAGTGAAGATATTGTGTATAGTGACTTATGGTGAGGTGAATAGTGAAGATGTTGTGTATAGTACCTTATGGTGAAGTGAATAGTGAAGATGTTGTGTATAGTGCCTTATAGTGAAGTGAATAGTGAAGATGTTGTGTATAGTGCCTTATAGTGAAGTGAATAGTGAATATGTTGTGTATAGTGCCTTATAGTGAGGTGAATAGTGAAGATGTTGTGTATAGTGCCTTATAGTGAAGTGAATAGTGAAGATGTTGTGTATAGTGCCTTATGGTGAAGTGAATAGTGAAGATGTTGTGTATAGTGCCTTATGGTGAAGAGAATAGTGAAGATGTTGTGTATAGTGCCTTATAGTGAAGTGAATAGTGAAGATGTTGTGTATAGTGCCTTATAGTGAAGTGAATAGTGAAGATGTTGTGTATAGCGCCTTATAGTGAAGTGAATAGTGAAGATGTTGTGTATAGTGCCTTATAGTGAAGTGAATAGTGAAGATGTTGTGTATAGTGACTTATAGTGAAGTGAATAGTAAAGATGGTGTGCATAGTGCCTAATGGTGAAGTGAATAGTGAAGATGTTGTGTATAGTGCCTTATAGTGAAGTGAATAGTAAAGATGGTGTGTATAGTGCCTTATAGTGAAGTGAATAGTGAAGATGTTTATTGTGCCTTATAATGAAAAGAATAGTGAAGATGGTGTGTATAGTGCCTTATAGTGAAGTGAATAGTGAAGATGTTGTGTTTTTACCTTATAGTGAAGATGTTTATTGTGTCTTATAGTGAAGTGAATAGTGAAGATGTTTATTGTGTCTTATAGTGAAGTGAATAGTGAAGATGTTTATTGTGTCTTATAGTGAAGTGAATAGTGAAGATGTCGTGTATAGTGCCTCGCCAATTGCACTGGTTAACCATTACCCCGGAATACGATCTGCAAATCGATTAACATCCAGGCACTTACACACCCACCCACAGACCCAGCCTCACAAAACCACCCACACGCCCCCACCCACAGCTAGACGAAAACGCGGGCATAGTGAGTAAGGGGAAGGAAGTTAAACAAACAAGTGAAATGTACCAATGAGGGACCTGTTTACTAACACACACACACACACACACACACACACACACAGGTTATGGTCAACTACAGAAAATTTTTGATTACAGACAAACACACTAACAAAACAATTGCTCATTACTATATATCCTTCCGTTCTTCCCTTCCCCTCTCCCTCTTCTTCTTTCTCCTCCTCCTTCTCTTCTCCCACTGGTAGAGAGAGATGGTGTGTGTGTGTGTGTGTGTGTGTGTGTAGAACCATTCGTACGCCTACAAATTTGCCAGACATTGACCCTGGAAGCTGACCTCTTTCAGTGGATCTTGAACGCCCACAACAACGCCCCCCCCCCACAACAACCTCTCTCTCTCTCTCTCTCTCTTTCTTTTCCTCCTCACTCACTCCTCCCTCTTTCTCACAACAGTAAAAAAAAATTTATCCCTGTCATTTTAGCTTTTACTTATCCATTATTGTGTGTATGAATGTTAGCTTCATTTACTCTTGATTATTATTATCTATGTTAATGACACACACACACACACACACTCACACACACACACACACACACACCCTGGTCGTAAGAGATAAACAGGAGGAAAAGAAGAAGGGGATAGCTGACAAAAGGTGATAATGAGGGAGGGAGAGAGAGATGAAAGATTAGGAATAATGAAGGAAATTAGAATAGAATGGAGGGAACAGACGCAGCGAGAGAGTGTTAATGGGAACATGAGACAAAGACAATACCGAATGAAAGGGAGTAAAGATAGATTGATAAAGAGAGAGAGAGAGAGAGAGAGAGAGAGAGAGAGAGAGAGAGAAGAAGAAGAGGGAGGGAGGGAGTGTGGGAGGACAAGTGGTGTAAGACAGGTGGTGATGTCACTCCACCTCCTCCACCGGAGTTGTGTGTGTGTGTGTGTGTGTGTGTGTGTGTGTGTGTGTGTGTGTGTGTGTTTGTGTTTGTTTCAATGTTCTATAATTATCATTGACCTGGCTCTTAGGTTAGGTTAGGTTAGGTTAGGAGCTGCGGGGCTATGCATCACTTTATTACGGATATAATTTTATTGCTTAATCGTCTTACATATAATTAAGGAGAAGGGGATAATGTTATAGATATTAATGAGTACAATTAGAGGTAAGAGAGCCAGGTAAGAGGGCCAGGTAAGAGGGCCAGGTAGGAGGGCCAAGGTATAGGAAGGCCAGGGTAATGCAGAGACGTGTGATGGATGAAGGAAATTAAAAGCTAAATCACACACACACACACACATTGGTTATACTAAGACCATTGTGTTGTGTGTCAATTGGTTCTCGTTCAACCTTGTATATGTTTGTTGTTTTAGCCATGTTAGTCTGATTAAGAAGAGGTTAATCATCCTGGCTCATTCCTCCGTCCGTCAGTGAGTGAGTGACAAAGACCTATATAGAGGGAGCCTGTGTCACCGCTCATCATATTGACTTTAACATTGTGAAGGGAAAAAAATAAACATTAAATATTGACTCAGGCATTATGAAAATTAAACACTAGAGCCGTCACCCAATTTTCTTGAGAGGAGCGTGTGTTTTGTGTGTGTCCTCTCTCTCTCTCTCTCTCTCTCTCTCTCTCTCTCTCTCTACGTGTTTTGTTTTGTTTAGAAAACTTTTGATTGAGGCAGAAAATGACTCTTAACTTTGGCTATTTCACTGCTGTTCGGTGATGAGGTGTGTCGTTTGCTGTGTTGGTTGTTGTCATTGCTGTACTGTGCTGTGGAGTTCTGTTAGTCACTGCTGTGCTGTGCTGTGAATTTATTTTAGTCACTGCTGTACTGTGCTGTGATTTTATCTTAGTCACTGCTGTACTATGGAGTTCTGTTAGTCACTGCTGTACTGTGCTGTGGAGTTATCTTAGTCACTGCTGTACTGTGGAGTTCTGTTAGTCACTGCTGTACTGTGCTGTGGAGTTATCTTAGTCACTGCTGTACTGTGGAGTTCTGTTAGTCATTACTACTATTACACTACGATGCTGGCTGTCTCTTATCTTCAATCATATTCGAACAAACACCGAAAACACGTGAAACAAAAACACCACTAAACACCGAAAACGTGTGAAACATGAAAACAACACCCACTATACACCGAAAATACGTGAAACAAAAACACCACTAAACACCGAAAACACGTGAAAGATAAAAAAAAAAACCCACGAGAAACAGATGTAAAAAAAAAAAGACTATTGACTTGTCCCCGCGAGAATTATGGTAATAAAGGAAACATTTAACTTTATGATTAAAAAGAAAAAAAATGTATGTCCTTTGGTGCATACAGTAAAAACGCAGGAAAGAGAAAAAAAAAGAATAATGAAATGCAGTTTAGTCCTTTGGTTTTATTTATTTATTTATTTATTTATTTATTTAAAGACTCGGAAGCGTTATTTGTTTTTGTTTTTCGATACAAACAAAAAACAAATACAATATGATATTTTTTTTATGTAATCGCCCTCCCTCCCCACAACCCGCCCCCTCCCCCACAATTACCCCCTCCCCCA